>NC_025993.2:63943788-64243788 GCF_000442705.2 Elaeis guineensis | reverse complement strand
TATGGACCTAATCTATCTAACCCATTGACCCACAAGTTTATGCAATTGTCTTAGGTCTTAATTCACAATTCTAGACCAACTAGACAATACTTAATTCTTTTAGTTAAGTATTTGGGCTAATGGGTCAGGGTTTGGTATTTCAAAAATAATTTTTAAATTTAAAAAGTTTTATTTTCTGTTCACCAAATGTGTTGACTCATTTCATAAATGGATCAACACATTTTATAAACAACAATCCTATTGCTAATTATATAACAGAAAATAATTCAATCAAAATAAATCATGAATATTCCTTTAGATCTAATCTAACATATTTATGATAAATTTTATAATAGAACCTTTACAATTAAGTCCTTTCACTGCTTCGTCTGTATGGGATATAATCGTATCGGCACCCCTACCGCCATAGGAGAACCCCATTGAATGGGAGGAGAGGGCCTTTAAACCCTACTTTTCTCCTATGACCGGATGACCATGGCAACCAACCCAATTAGACTACTTGCTACTTGGATCAAGTATATCTAAATATACCAATTTTTAAATTTAAATTTCAAATTTCAAATTTCAAATTTTAAATTTTGAATTTCAAATTTCATATTTCAAATTTCAAATTTTAAATTTTGAATTTCAAATTTGAAATTTCAAACAAATTTTAATTTTTGAATTTTGAATTTTGAATTTCAAATTTCAAAATTCAAATTTCAAATTTCAAATTTCAAATTTTGAATTTCAAATTACAAATTTAAATTTTAAATTTAAACTTTTAGATTACTACTTAATCTATGCATGCAAATGTATATCATATTTTAAAAACCTTGCTCTGATATCAATTATGGAAATTTCAGTGTAGGGGTAAAACGGTAATTTTAAAACTTTTTCAAAATTATAATTTTACAGTAAAAATTATTAATTAATCTAATTAATTAATATATATTAATCCTACATAAAGATCTAAATATGATATATATAGCATGTATTTAAATTTAAAATTTCAAATTCTATAGTAAATATTTTACTGTTATGTATTCAGAACACATTACCTTCGTGCAGGTAGTCGATCGCTGTAGTCTAATCACCGTCAGAAAGGTTTGATCATTGCAATATAGTCACATAGTATGTCTGGCCTCTACGGATCATTCACACAAAGCTCTTGGTCGGATCGGCTCCTCACGAATGCTAGTTCGTTGCAGAACCCTTTCGACGGCTGATGCTGATCGAACTCCTTCGATCTTGATCTGTCGACTCTTCAGATGCTCTGAATTATTAGTAGATGTACTTGAGAGGTTGATGAAACTCTCTCTGAAATCTTGTGAGCTCACGACACTCATAGCTCACTTTCTCACTTCCCAAACCCTAGGTAAAAACCCTAGGGTACTCTCAGAAAACCCTGCACCCACTTTCTTTCTTTTCTTTTCTCTCGAAAGTTTTTTGAACTTTGATCCCACACACAAGGCTTTCTCACACCACTCTTTCTTTCTCAGATTTGATGTTGCACATGCCCCACCTTCTCATCCTTTTAAAAATAGTGCAAGATGCATCTTTACAGCATTTTCACCACGTGAGAGGATAAAGCTAGGTGGTTGCTCAGTTGAATTTAAATCAAATTTGAATTCAAATGCCAACCAACCAATCTTTATCCACTCAAGTGTGAGAAGGGAGGAGTGTGGGCTTCTTTGTGCGTGGAGAGTTTACACAAGAAACCTTTTCTCGTGTAGAGCAAGAGGCGCACAAAAGAAAGGGGTGGCGCATGGGATTAGTTGCCCATTCAAATTCAAACATCCTTTGAATTTGAATGGCCAACCAACCTATCTTTATCCACTCAGATGGCACACACTGGTGGGGTGTGAGAAGCATTCTGCATGGGAGAAAATTCATGAGAACTCATTTCTCATGAATTCAAATAGGTGCAGGTGAGGTGAGGTGGCGCAGGGAGATAAGTCAAGATGGTTTCAAATCTAATTGAACCAACCTAATTAAAATAGGTTAGGAACAATTAGACTAAGTTAAACCCAACAAAATTAGGCTTAATTAGACTCAATAAAATCCTAATTAAATCAAAAATTGACTAAGTCCAACCTCTGATCAAATCAGGGACCAAACCACCTCGACGATTAGGTCAACTCTTAACCTAATCAGGTCAAACCCAACTGAATCCAATTCAATTTGGCTTGATCCAAAAATAATTACTCAATCAAATTGAGTTAATTAATGATCAAATTAATAATTAAATCTCTCATAAATACTGAGTCCAAATTCGATGGGCAATCGGGCATCAAAGTCCATCGATATAAAACCTTGATCGAAGAGTCCCAAACCAGTGGGACTCTTGACCCTGGTACCCAAAATATGTGGAACTCATGATCAGAGAATCCTGATTCTCGATCACAGAGTCTCAGACACATAGGACTCAGAGTCCCCTAGCATTAGGACTCTTGGTCAAAGAGTCCCAGTCCAGTGGGACTCTTCACCAGCCATCAGATCAGATAGGAACCTCTAATGTGTGTGACCCCGCAGGTTCGAACCTAAGCCGGTAGCACAAGAACTAATTCTTGTACTAATCAAAATGACTATCTAGCAATGGTATCCGATATTTGGATAGGTCGAATAGTCGCAATCGCAACATTCAGAACCTACGCTAATATGGTTACTGTATAATTCATCCCTTTTGACCCTTGTGTATAGGATGACTCAGGGTTAAACTGTCAACCCTGATCAGATCATCTGAATCATGCTCAACTTAAACAGTCCTGTGACTCCTCACTAGGACTACCCTGGCCAAGGTTTTGCTAAATTGAAATACGACTGTACACAGCTCCTGAACTGGAATGGTCAATCCTATCTTGACACACGCACCGACGAGTCAAGTACTTGACTACACTCAGCAGCTTTCCGTCACTGAATTAGAAATTCAGGTAGTCCAGTGCCTAAGTATAGTGAGTTGCTTGCAAGTCACCGTGACGGTCTCAGGTCGGAGGGACAGTTATACCCATATCCCATCGGAGCAATCTTGACAGCAGAAAAAGCCCCAGAGTTGGTCACGTTCAGTGCAGATGTACCCTTATATCTCATCTGTATTCTATACCAGTGTCTCCACACTCTTTGGTTAAGAGGACAACCAACCCATATAGCACACAACGACCTATGCTTGATAAACGTTGTTGTCCTTGGTAACAACGTATCATTTGATCGCGAACAGGTTTAAGGACTAAACGACAAACCCTCCTTTATCGAGTCTAAATAGTCCTAAGGACTTCACCACAACACAGGAGTTCATTAGAAGATGAAACAATTTGTGATGAAAAAATATCAAAATAACTTTTATTTATTTATAATTTATATACTAATATAGGAAAGAGCACAACCATCAACAGACTGACGATTGGCTTTGGGACACTATTTTCAATAATATAATGATCTCTATCATTATATCATTGAAACTCTTTTCAATGGGTCGGAATAATTTCACTCTAACTCAGCAAAGATTGTCGATCTGAAACAATCCTAGTGAGCTCTCACAATCCATCAGTGACACCTAGCAGTATGTAGTGGCAATCCAGTAGAACTGAAATGAAGCTCTATGTGTAGTTAATATGTGATTCAGTCCCTCTATCATGAGTCTCGACTAGATGGCAGGTCATGGATAAATCATCAAACCTCAACATCAGTCATATGATAGATTCTATTAGCTCAAGTCCAGATGTGATATCTGTGAAAACTCTTTTCCATCAATCACTCTACTGTGACCATAGCTTCATGGACTTAGCTTCTCAAATTTCATAGGACTACTCCTCTTTATCAAGGTTGATAGATCCTATCTTGATGCACATCCTACTTCTATAATGGACCAACTGTCGTCAATATCCACTGCAAGGACTCATTGAGATCCATGTTTATGTGTCAATCAAACTCCAGCAGTCTCACTGCGAGCAGTAGTACCATCTCAAGTCAAAAGATCAGTCACACAACTACAACATTGAGAAATCATTGACGATTGAATAGAAATCTAAGTGATCTATTGTATGGTCACGGTCAGTGCTAGTTGTTCTCTAACAACCACTCTCACTCATCACCTTGTGTCTCTGCACAGTAGATCAGAGATCCATCTATCTCGAAGGAAGTGATTTGTGCATCAATTTATCCAAATCTGTCACTGTCCTCATGATGATTTTATGATCGAGAGCCTTTAGGAATTAAATACATATCTTTAATTCTTAACACCTTGAGAGTATATATCGAAACTAATTTCATGGACGATTCAAAGACATATTACACTTGAATGAAAAAGAATTTATCCTTTTATTGATCATATCAATATATTAAGTACAAAATTGTGTCCTAGATTAATTACAATATATCAGCCATATTGACTTCTAGGACATACATCTAACAATCTCTCATTTGGACTAAAGTCAATTGGCCATAAATCTAAGTCCTTTCTTTTCAAGGTGGACTTTCATTTTTGGTTGGCTCAGCTGCTTAGTCAGTGGGTCTGCTACGTTATCCACGGAGTCTACTCTTTACACCTTCATATGAGGTAGTCACGTATATCGATGCTCTATGTATTTGGACTTCTGGTGAGACCTTGGCTCCTTAGCAAAAGCTATGGTGCCATTGTCTTTGTAGTACTGTGTCATGGCATGACATCCAGTTCTACAACTAACATTAAAATGAGAATTCATTCTCCACATCTATAACATACTCAGCCTCCGTTGATCGATTACTCAGAGCCCTTCTAGTAAATCGAATAAGAATACACCTTCGAATCGCAACTCAGAATTATCTCCAAAGACCAAGAACAAATCCTTAATCCTTCTTAAGTACTTAAAGATATTCTTCATAGCTATCCAGTGCTTCTCGCTTGGATTTGACTGATATCTGCTCGTGATGCTCATGATAAGGATAATATCAAGTCGGGTACATAGCATGACACATATGAGGCTCCCTATTGTCAAAGCATAAGAAATCCTACTCATGCGCTGAGCCTCCTCAGATATGGTCAGACACATCATCTTGGAGAGACGAATACCATGCCTGAGAGGTAAGACCTCTCTAAGAGTTTTTTATGCTGAACCTCTTCAGCACCTTCTCTATGTATAGCTTTTGTGATAGGTCAAGCATCCGTCTAGGTCTATCCCTATAGACCTTTATTCTGAGAATATAGGATGCTTCTCCTAGAACTTTCATAGAGAATTTTTTAGACAACTATCTTTTGACCAAGGTCAGCATGGGAATGTCGTTCTCAATAAGGAGAATATCATCCACATATAATACGAGGAAGGTGATCGCGCTCCCACTAACCCTCTTGTATATACAAAGTTTCTCTTCATTTTTTATGAAATCAAATGATTTGATTGCCTCATCAAAATGATGGTTCCAACTCTAAGAAGTCTGCTTTAATCCGTATATGGACCTTTGCAGCTTACAGACTATGTGATCACTATCACCAGATGTGAAACCCATAGACTGCTCCATATAGATATCTTCTTCAAGATATCCATTCAGGAAGACAGTTTTCATATCCATCTGTCAGATTTCATAATCATAATAAGCTACAATAGCAAGCAAAGTGCAGATGGATTTCAGCATGGCTATGAGCTAGAAGATTTTTTGATAGTCAATGCCTTCACGTTGACTATAACCTTTAGCCACAAGCCTAGCTTTACAGGTCTCTACCTTACCATCGGTACCTATCTTCCTTTTGTAGATCCATTTACACCCAATAGGTACAATGCCCTCAGGTGATCCACTAAAGTCAGATTTGGTTCGAGTGCATTGAGTCAATTTCTGACTTCATTGTATCTAACCACTTTTCAGAATCGATGTCAAACATCATCTCGTTAAAGGTATTTAGGTCATCAGTATGACCCCTATCTCCCATAAAGACTATTTTCTTCACTTTCTCCATAAGCTTACCCATGTACCTTTTAGGAGATTGGGAGACCCTGCTAAATCTACGAGATGGTAGAAAAACATCAACTACTGGCTCATGAATTACAGGTTCTTAAGGATCTATAGCTCTGGGCTCTTCAGAGACCTTCTCTTTGAGCTCTATTAACCTCCCATTGCCGCCATCCTGGATAAACTATTTTTCTAGGAATACGGTATTTTGACTTACAATCACATTGTGATCTTGTGAAAAGTAAAAGTAGTATCCCATAGATTCTTTTGGATACCCTATAAAATGAGCTATAATAGATCTATCCTCCAACTTTTCTGCCATCTGTCTCTTGACAAAAGCTGGACATCCTCAAGTCTTAAGATAACCTAGACTCGGCTTCGTACCCAACCATATCTCATATGGTGTGATAAGAACGAACTTTGAAGGAATCCTATTCAACAAGTGAATGGCAGTTAACAAGGCATATCCCCAAAGAAATAAAGGTAGATCAATAAAGCTCATCATGGACCTGATCATATCCAATAGAGTCCTGTTCCTCCTTTCGGATACCCCATTGAGCTGAGGTGTTCCAGGAGGGGTTCACTGAGAGACTATACCATTGTCCTTAAGATATCTCAGATATTTTTGACTAAAGTATTCACCTCCTCGATCAGATCAAACAACCTTAATGAGTTTACCTGTCTGCTTCTCTACTTCATACCTAAATTCTTTAAACTTTTTAAAGGCCTCAGACTTGTGTTTAATTAGATCCACATACACGTACTTAGATAAATCATCGGTAAAGGTAATAAAGTAGGTGTAACCACCTCTAGCCTACACATTAAATGGCCTACACATGTCAGTGTGTATCAGGACAAGTAACTCTGTGGCCCTTTCTCCATATCCTACAAAGAGTAACTTAGCCATCTTTCCTCGAAGGCAAGATTCACAAGCTGGATATGGCTCTGGGCAAAGAGAGTCAAGGATTCTATTCTTTTTCAGTTTATTTATCCTTTCCTCTCCAATATGGTCTAGTCTATGGTACCACAAGTACTTCTGGTTAATTTCATCTCTAGATCTTTTTTGACCTACGACACTCACTATTTGCTCATTTAGGTTCACATTTGCATCAACATGAAAGTGGTAAAGACTATCAATTAAAAGACCTCATGCAACCAATTTATTTCATAAATAAATGGAACAAAAGTCTTTATTGAAACTAATTTCAAAACTTTCTTGTGCTAGCACAGACATGAAAATTAAATTCTGACTAGCTACAAGAACATAATAACAGTCTTTCAAATCTAATCTAACACCAAATGGTAATCGAAGAAGGTAAGTGCCAATGACCTCTGTAGCAACCTTTGCTCCATTGCCGATCCGAAGAATCATGTCACCTTCCCTCAACTTCTTAATTTCTATCAGACCCTGCATTGAGATACATATATGAGCACTCGAGCCATAGTCCAATATCCAACTAGAAGTAGAAGAAACCATAAGATTAGATTCAATTACGAGCATACCTTCGGAAGGTTTATCATCTGTTTTGGTCTTTAGGCTCTCCAGGTATTTTGGATGGTTCCTCCTCCAATGGCCTTCAGCATGACAGTGAAAATACTTTTCCTTTGCCTCAGCTACCTTTGGACCATCCTTCTTCGGCTTGCACTCTTTCTTTTACTTCTTTGCAGATTTAGCCTTCTTCTTTCCAACAGACTTTCTCTTGGAAGAAGAAGTCCGGTCCATAGCAAGAACAGAGCCCCTTGAACTCTTCAAGGTATCCTCTGTTGTGACCAACATACTGACAAGTTCGAAAATAGTACAGCCAAGTTTGTTCATATAAAAATTCATGATGAATTGACTATATGAACTGGTAAGGGATTGAAGGATTAGATCCATCTACAATTTCTTTTGCATATCCAGCCCGAGCTTCTCAAGCTCCTTAATGTCCTTGATCACTGTCATATAGTGCTCATGGATAGACTGCCCTTCGTGCATCTTTAGGTTGAAGAATCTCTTGGACACTTCGAAATGTACAGTATGACTCTGCTCACCATACAACTCTTGTAGGTGAGTAATCATGGCTTGGGCAGTGGGCATATACTCGTGCTAGCTTTGTAACTTGTTTGACATAGACGCCAATACATAGCACTTAACCTGACTAACTTCATCCGTCCACTTCTCAAAAGTAGCTCTCTGCTCAGTAGTAGGATGGTTTGGCAATACAACGAGATCTTGATCGAGAACATGACTTAATTTTTCTGAAGTCAGGACAATCCTAAGATTTTTGAGTCAGTCTTTGAAATTATTATCAGTCAAATGATTGGTTCCAAAGATGCGAGCTAGAGGGTTTGAGGCTGACATAATGGTTTAACTGCAAGAGTAGAGTTCAAGTTAGACTTTTGTACTTAATTTTTTTAATTTGCTTCTAAAAACTTTAAGATGCAAATAATGACTCCAATTAATTTTTTGGATCCCTCCACTCTCCAAGAAGGAAACGAAAATTCTGACGCCATAAAAGATTCTTAGTGGATGCTGCAGTCCCACCGATGATATGCACCTCACCTAACATTATTGGTAACATGCACACCGATGCGTAGACAACTCCTTGCCCAGATGCTTCACTAAGCATGTTGCAGCAATTTGGTCTCTAAGTCATGTGGGCTCACCTAACAATTATTTCTCACACTTCTTAGTTAAGCCTGACCCACCATTCACAAGTAGGTGCAAGGCCGTCATTGGATCTCTCACCTAACAGTTATTGGGCCCAACCCCATCCTTACCCTGGAATAACTCATTGCTAATAGAGTGGTCACATATTTTCAATGCAACTGAACCACTGTGACCAGTCGAGAACAATCAACACTGATAGTACGTTCATACATCTACAACAGTGGAAAATCTATAGACTTAATATTTATGGGAAGGTTTGGGTTTAGGTCTCATCAAATCAGTCATCATATGACTGATATAACTAGCATGGGCTAAACCAGATTGTTAAGCAACCTAATTCAAGACCTGATCTTCCAAATTGGCCAGATAAGTAGAGAATGGTGGGGGTCCCCCTATTGCCTTCCTTAAACACCAATGAATTAGCTAGGTCGGCTAACGGAATTAATTAAATAACCATATCTCATTAACTTACTTTAGACACCAATAGATCGATTGATCAGAATTGATTAGCTCAAGCATATTGAGCTCAAACCAATGAGCCAAATTAGATCCTTTGGTTAATCGATTCTACATATGAGACTCAATCGATTTGATCAACAATAATTGTATGATCATTAACTTAATTGATCTAACTCAGTTCAATACTTGACTCGATTTAACCAATTACTTAATCAAATTAGACCCATATGACTGAAATCAAAAATCTTAGATGTAATCCTATTACATGACCTAATTTTTGATTTTTTTATGATCAAAACTCTCATACACAAACATAAATTTTAGATTCTAAAATTTTTATATTAAAATAAATTTTAAAATATAAAAATTATTTTCAAATTTTAACATACAAACGTATATCATATATATACATGTATAATTAGATTTAAACAAAATTTTAGATCTAAGCATGATATCATATATCTCATATACTAGTCATGAATAAGATTAAAAATAAATTTATGATCTAAATATGTAATCATACATTATATATATGAATCAAAATTTAGATCATAAAAAATTTCAGATTTCATACATGCATCTATATTTCACGTGAACATTAATTAGAACTCTTTCTAGATCAAAATTCAGATCTATACATGCATCAATATATCAACTATATATTCTAAAACTAAATCTAAAATTAGATTTTAGATTTAAAGATCCATCCATACATCTTATGCATTGAGAAAAAAATTAATTTTGAAATCTTTTCAAAATTCAGCATATAAAAATCTGTGGCTCATATACCATCGTTGGAATTCGAGATTTGAAGTATGCATATGTGTTTCAAAAACATAATTTTCTAAATATCGTAGTGGAGAATAAGATTAAAATAATTTTAATCTAAATTTTATATGCATAAAAATATAAAACCATATGGATCTATTTCATATGCTAAAATTGATATATGCTGAAATTTAAATTGTGATCAAATCACATACCTTTTTCGCAATCTCATTCTTCAAATCTAGATCTGGAAGAGATGAGGCTCTCTGTTAGCCAACAAGTATATGGTCTCTATGAGTATCCACTTGGGATCAATCTGGAACAGTCTTCTAAGATCTGAATTTTGATTCTCCAAAATTTAGCCTGCTAAATCTAAACAAAGCTTGGATAGCGATCAACGGTTGATCTTTCTCCTTGATCTTTATCTTCTCTTCTTCTTTAGCCTTTCTCCTTGCCTTGTAGTGCTATGAGAGATCAACAACCAGTAGATGAAGGGTCGCCCAATGCTTTGGGTGTGTGCAAAATTTGGGATGTGCATCCTAAGTAGTATGGCATGGGGACGCCTAAGGAGAAGAGAAAAAGAGAGGAAGAGATGGCGTGGGAGGTTCTCTTGGGGTGGAGAGGGGCAGGCTTGGATGATCTTAGAATCTTAGGAGAGGTCTCTTTTTATCCCCACAAAGATTGAATCCTATTCAATTATATAATATAAGTCCTACTTACATTAGGATTCCTATTAACTTAAGTTATCCAACTTACATTAGGAAGCCCATTAGGCACCAACTATTAGAGCTCTTGCATCCATAATTAGACACCCTATTTTGCACCCAAGAGACACCCCATATGAGAACTAAAGGCCCTCTAATCAATAGACATACCCAAATTGAATAATTCAAAGTGGCGCCCCATAACAACTATCAGGGAGATTCATAAGGGACTTGCACCCTTAATTTATGTGATCCATAACCTTAGACACCCAATAATTGAAGTCTCATAAATCTTATCTATGTAGGTAATTAGCAGGTAATTAAATTAAAATTAACTTATCAAGTAAGTAATTTCAATGGAAAGAGGAATTGGGTCCAACCATGTACTAGCAAAGTTACCATGAATCCAATGGGTTTTTCTAAACCCAATTGATACTTCGTAAGCTCAATTTTTTATTCCAGGCCTAATCCCTTTGTTGTGTGACTCCATAGGTTCAATTCTATCTGGTAGTGAGATATACAATGATCTCTATCATTATATCATTGAAACTCTTTTCAATGGATCGAAATAATTCCATTCTAACTCAGTAAGGATTGTCGATCCGGAACAATCCTAGTTAGCTCTCACAATCTACTAGTGACACCTAGCAGTATGTAGTGGCTTCTCAGTAGAACTGAAATGAATCTCTAGATATAGTTAACGTGTGATTCAATCCCTCTATTGTGAGTCCGACTAGATGGCAGGTCATGGATAAATCATCAAACCTCAACATCAGTCATATGATAAATTCGATTAGCTCAAGTTCAGATGTGATGTCTATGGAAGCTCTTTTGCATCAATCACTCTACTGTGGCCACAGATTTATGGACTTAACTTCTCAAATTCTATAGGACTATTTCTCTCTGTTAAGGTTGATAGATCTTATCTTGATGTGCACCCTACTTCTATAGTGGACCAACTGTCGCTAATATCCACTACAAGGGCTCATTGAGACCCATGTTTATATATCAATCAAACTCTAGCAGTCTCACTGCAAGTAGTAGTACCATCTCAAGTCAAAGGATCAGTCACACAACTATAGCATCGAGACAATCACTGACGATTGAATAGAAATCCAAGTGATCTCTCGTATGATCATGCTCAGTGCTAGTTGTTCTCTAACAACCACCCGCACTCGTCATTTTGTGTCTCTACATAATAGATTAGAGATCCATTTATCCTGAAGGAAGTGATTTGTGCGTCAGTCTATCCGGATCTGTCACCATCCTCATATTGATCCTATAATCGAGAGCCTTTAAGAATTAAATATATATCTCTAATTCTTAACACCTTAAAAGTATGTATCGAAATTAATTTCATGGACCATTCAAGGACACCTTACACTTGAATGAAAAAGAATTTATCCTTTTATTGATCATATCAATATATTAAGTATAAAATTATGCCCTAGATTAATTATATTGTGTCAGCCATATTGACTTCTAGGATATACATCTAACACAAAAATTTAAGTTAGACTTGGTACAAAAGTCCTAAAGAGTTTAGGATTGATAGTCTTTCGAAATTATTTTGAGCCAGCTTCGAATTGGATTCGAATCAAATCTATTTTAGATGAGATATGAGAAATCCTAATTGTACTGAGATTTTCTTCTCATGTAGGCTGACCAACACCTGGAATGGTGCTGGTTTGGGGCATCCCATGTGGATGAGGGTGTTAGATGTATGTCCTAGAAGCCAATATGGCTGACACATTATAATAAATCTAGGATACAATTTCGTACTTAATATATTGATATGATCAATAAAAGGATAATTTTTTTTTCATTCAAGTGTGATGTATCCTTGAATCATCTATAGAATTAGCTTCGATATATATTCTCAAAATATTAAAAATTAATGATATGTATTTAATTTTTAAATACTTTCGGTTATAGGATCATCATGAGGATGATGATGGATTCGGACAGACTTATGCACAAATCATTTCTTTTGGGAAAGATGGGACTCTAGTCTACTGTGTAGAGACACAAGGCGACAAGTGCGGGTGGTTGTTAGAGAACAACTAGCACTGAGCATGACCATACGAGAGATCACTTGGATTTCTATTCAATCATCAGTGATTGTCTCTGAAAAAAGAGTGCCTTATAAGCCAATCGCAAGTGTATTACGATGGGATTTTTTTTGAAATTTTTCAACTCATGAAATGACATTTATTATTTGAGGCATTGATTCATCATATTAGCTACATCGTATTATGTCTAAGATTATGATGAATCCCAAAGATTAGGATAATGATTTTAGGAGACATAAATTGGTCATACTAGTGAGATCTAAAATCATAAAATCCTAATATTAAATATTTCTGATCGTAGGAGCATTGAGTCAGGAATCAATATTCTAGATAGACTGATACATCCTATGTATGCTCAATGAAGAGGGTGGCAGATCTCACTAGCCACTTATGTGAGACACTAATACAAGGATGTGGGTGCTCATTTGAGAAATGAGTCCACTGAATTGACTCGATGAAAGAGAATATCTTATGGAAGCCTTATTTGCATGTCAAAGATAGTTTTCTAAGTGGGAGTTGTGCAAGTGATCCTTAGACTTGAGACCACCATCGAATCTTGTGCACATGAACCCATATTTTGATTCATAACCAAGCATAGCATTAAGACATGTACGGGGTGTTTTGAATATAGTGGAGTGTGTATGAAGGTTGTGAGTAGGTCAATATAGAATTGATCACTCCTATTAAGAGGAGATCGCATCCTGTGTATTCTCAATCCTAGATGAATCAGAAAAGTCTTTTGGCCAAAAGTAGGAAGCAGATTAGAAAGAGTTTCTAATGCTTCTTCATTGGAGTTATCATTGGTTAATTGAGCATCGGTATGAATATGTATTTGAGTTTGACATGATTTCATACTCATGAACATATTCAGGGTGCAAGGATGATCGAAGGATTGAATTACATGATAATTTACCACTAAAGGGTAGATTTGGTATTTTTATCAAATTTTATATTCTTTGGGTAGTCATGATATATTACTACACGTCAATCATGACTTATAAATTTTTGACCGAATTAAAGAGTTTAATTCGATTGCCAATTAGAAATGATTCTAATTATTGAGCTTGGGTTAGCTTGATTGGACCTAAATCAACTAGATTAAAATCTAATCAAATTTGGTCAACTTATACCCGAACCTACTGTCGGCTAGATGTGGAACCCAATGGGTCACACACATATAAAAATTGGCTAAGGATCCTTTTAAAAAAGATTGATTAGAATTTTGGATTCAATCAGGGTTCGGTAAGCATGCTAACACGTGTGGAAACCCTTGCTTCTTTTGGAGACCAATTTGATCCCATCCCTTAATAATTAGCTAGCCCAATTTGTTGGACATTTGGGTCAGATCATGATACTTGGAAGCAGCTTAAATTGGGGCACCACATCCCATGTTAACGCCAAATATGAAGAGTCCAAGTTGTGGTGGACTCTTGGTGTAAAATAGGTTCTGCCTACAAGTGTTGGCATGGGCAGAAGAAAAAAAATTATTTTTTCATGAGATTAAATTATGTGTGGTAGCTCACATCACCCTCTATCCTCTGATACATATTTCAAAGTATGAGATATATTTTTTCTAGAATTTATGGGGTAGAGAAAAAATTAGAAAAAGTAGGATGTCTCGCGCATGCATGCAAAAGTGTCATATCTCTCCATAATTTGGAGTGTCCTTATCCTAATCAAATACTATCAGATTCAAATTATTTTTGGTGATGATATTTTGTACTTAATAATATATTTTTGATAATTTTTTTGGAATTTTTTTAGACTTATCTGAATACCAAACGAATGCCATAAATCGGTCCTGATGTATGCACGTGTGGTGATCAGTACTCACATAAAGAGATGCAAGGATAGTATCCTTCCATGAGAATTTTATCATCATTTTTAATTTTCTAGAATTTAGATTGAATCTCCAATCCACTTAGATTTTTGATGATTTTTTTGATTTGAGAAGGGATATGAAAATATCCCTTCTTTGGTTGCACGCACGCAGACCAGGGTGCTGATCGACGTATCATGGATAAGAGTCCTTCTGCTTGAAGAAACTCTTATCTTTGATAATCAGATCAGATATGCCTTTTAGATAAGGCATGTCCCTCTCTTTTGGCATCCCTCTTCTAAGAGGGGTTTCCAATTTCTCTTCTGGGTATCCGTGGAATCTAAGAGGGGTTTCTAATTTCTCTTCTGTTGCTCTCCTTTCTTTCTTACAACCTATCTTAGTTTTAGGATAAGACTTTGGGATTTAAGACAAAATCTTATCTGGTCCTAACAAGGGTTGTAAGGGTTCTAAAAAAGGAGAATCAAAAGTTCAGAGAAGGTTCTAAGAGGGTGAGGTCAGGTTCTTGAAGAAACTTGATCGGTACGAGACTAGTCGAGTTCTAGGGGCTAGAACTCTTGAAGCAAGGTGAAGAAGGAGTGCTGTCTTTGGTTCAATTTTCATGTGGATCACCATTAGAGGGCGGACACTTGGATACTTTATAAAAATTAAGATTAGCACTACAGGTATTCTTCTTATCCTAATTTATATTTATTATGTTTTGATTATTATGGTCAAGAGTTTCTGGGCATTAGGGCTTCCAGTGCATTGGGTGTTTTGAATAAAAATTTTAAACACCTAACCCTTCCGCTGTGCCATCGAAACCCAACAATGGTATCAGAGCCT
This sequence comes from Elaeis guineensis, assembly GCF_000442705.2. NCBI lineage: Eukaryota > Viridiplantae > Streptophyta > Magnoliopsida > Arecales > Arecaceae > Elaeis > Elaeis guineensis. The sequence goes on along the minus strand of NC_025993.2, from coordinate 64,228,575 downwards.
ATCTTGATTTATGTAATCAAAGATTAAATTATTATCTTGATTGTGATCAAGCATGAGTTTTTGGTTTAGTTCAAGTCAGGTCAAGAGTTGAACTCGATTGAACATCCAAACCCTATCATGTCTTAGAGATATGTTTTAAATATAAAATACATGATGTATGTGTAAAATTTTTTTAGTAGCTTAGTACTTTAATTAGAGTTCATTACCAGGCTGTCCGATCATAAGAGCAAGTAGGATTCAGAGACCCTCTCTTCCTATTCAATAGGGTACTCTTATGGCGTGTAGGGGTGCCACTGTGATGTTTCAAGAAGAAGAACCGTGAAAAGAGTGTTTTATATTCATGCAAGTTATTAGAACTTCATGCATATATGATATGCTTGAGATGTTTAGTTATAATCATATTGTATGATTTTGCTTTCATATCTTAGAGATATGATAAGATGCCATAATTAGTTGTTATGATTATTAAGATACAACTACTATAGTGCATTCTTGTGATAGATTGAATTAGGATGTATTTGAGACCATTAAAGCACTCATAAAAATTATATTAAGTCGTAGTATTGTGAACCAAAAGCTGACCTATTTTTTTGAATCGATTAATTAATTGGTATCTAAGAAGTGTTTTAAGTGTGGTGGTTATTTAATTGGTTCTATTGCTGGTCTGGCCAATTTTATTGGTGTCTAAGAAAAGCAATGGGAGGACCCCCACCAATCTTAATACTTTTGTGACCAATTAGATTAGTTCAAATCTTGAATGAAGGTAGCTTAATATTTTAAATACTACTAAGAGCCTTCCTTCATGCTAGATTAATGTTACATCATGAACTATGGCTAGTTTTTTGTGTTACCATAAGGCTTGTCATAAGGATTGATATAACATAATCCTAGTGTATAAAAGATGCTTATGGTAATTTTGGATATACTACTTTATTGTGCTAACACAAGAGCAATTATATTTGATTTTGACTGTATTGAAATGAAGGATCTTACTTAACTAAAATATTATAGCTTGTTGTGTTAACACAAGGCTAATAATATTTTAGAGGCCAAGATAAAATATTGAGAATTACATGAGATGTAATTGAAAAGAGTTTCCTACCTATGAACTCATAAGGGTTTGTTGTGTTAACACAAGATCGTTATGAGAAATTAGGATCTCAATCCCACTAAGATAAATATAAAATATATCTCATTTACCATAGGAGAGGGCTATGGTATCTGATAAAATAGTGGGAGACATAACTAGTTTTAAAAGTTCTCATCTAGTTATGCATGTCAAACATGAGTGGTCTGCTTATACTATTATTTTATGTAGATTTAAGTCTACATTATAGCTTCTTTATTTTCACCCCATGATACCATAAATAAAACTACGTTGATCAATACAACTATATAGATTGGTTAAGAAACTTGGAAATTAAGTTTATATCGAAAAAGAACTCTAATGTTCTGGATATTTTTGATGTTAGATTGATCAGTAATAATGAGAAGGTAATGATGTTCGTATGGATATTATTTATGAAAAATTTAGACATTGAGAGTATAATTGCAAGAATTATCTTGCAAGATTTAAGTAGGGTGCAAGTGTAACACTAAAAGATATGTAAATGATACAGACCTATTTTTCATTGAGTGATTCAGACTCTGATATTTGATTATTGGATACCATCTATGGATCGCACATTTATAATTCATTATAGTGACTAAAGAATATCAAAGATCTGAAAAGAGGAGACCTCGAGCTTTAAAGCGCAAGTGGAGAGTCTATTAGCGCAAAGATTGTAGGAACCTATATACTTGATTTGCCTTGGGATAAAATTTTAGAATTAAAAGACTGTTATTACATACCAAAGGTCATTAGAAATATTATTTCTATACCTTTGTTGTTAAAACAAGGTTATGAAATAAGGCTAATGGAAAATGGATGCTCTATTTTTTTTTTAATAAATTTTATGGTAGTGGTTATATTGATAATAATCTTTTAATTCTTGCACTCAATAAAAATATTTTTCATATTAAAAAAAATATAAAAAGAAAAAGAAAAAATGTGAATGTCACATATCTCTGGCATTGTCGCCTTGGTCATATTAGTGAGTCAAGGATAAATAAGTTATACAAAGAAAAATTCTTTGATCCAAATGATTATGAATCATTGAGGACTTATAAATCTTATCTCATAGGTAAGATGATCAAGACTCTATTTTCTTAATATGGAGAGAGGACAAGTGAGTTGTTAGCTCTAGTACATATAGATGTATATGGATGGATAACAACTCAGGTCAGAAGAAGATACTCCTATTTTATTACCTTTACAGATGATTTATTAAGGTTCGGATATGTGTATCTTATGAAACATAAATTTGAAGCTTGAAAGTTCAAGGAGTATCAAGGTATGGTCGAGAAACAAACTAAAAAAAGTATCAAAGTTCTTCGATCTGATCGAAGAGGAGAGTACTTATCCAGTGAATTATTTGATCATCTTAAAAGTAAAGGTATTCTCTCTGAATGGACCCCTCCTTATACACCTCAGTTAAATGGTATAGCAGAAAGAAAGAATCGTACTTTAATGGATATGGTGTGGTCTATGATATGCTTCATCGATCTCCTAATATCTTTCTAGGGATAATGCCTTAGAGACTACCACATATATATTAAACAGAATACCTTCAAAGTCTATTGCAAGCACTCCATATGAGATATGGAATAGAAGAAAGCCTAATCTTAAACATCTTAAGACTTTGGGCTATCCTACTTATGTCAAAAATATTTTTGGACATAAGCTTAATGCTAGATCAAAGAAGTATAGGTTTGTAGAGTATCTTAATAAAATTAATGGATATTATTTCACCACTCTACTGAACAAAAGGTGTTTGTTAGTAGGCATGCTACTTTCTTGAAATATAAATTTATCCAAGAAGGAAGTAGTGGGAGGAATATTGAATTTATGAAAGTTTATGATCTACAAATTGATCCAGAAATACCAGTGGTTAGACCACAAGAAGATCCTCAATCAAAAGTATCCAAGGATGAGGTACATCCACTATACACACCTCCTCTCCGAAAGTCAGATAGAGTGTGTCAAGCATCTCTGAGATATAATTTTGTCATTGAGAATAACAATCCTATCAACATCATTCAAGATATTGATCCACTGACCTATTCGGAAGCTGTCATGAGTAGGGACTCAGACAGATAGCTGAAAGCTATGAAATTTGAGATGGACTTGATGAATACCAATCAAGTGTGGACCTTGGTTGATGCACCTAAGGGTGTGACCCCAATATAGGGTGCAAGTGGGTCTTCAAAAGGAAGATCAGAGTAGATGGCCAAGTAGAAACCTACAAAGCTAGGTTAGTGGTGAAGGATTTCAGCCAAAGGCAAGGAATTGACTATGATGAAACCTTCTCACTAGTGGCTATGCTCAAGTCCATCCAGATTTTGCTTGTAATAGCGGCATACTACGATTATGAAATCTAGCAGATGGATATTAAGACCATTTTTCTTAATAGTAATCTAGAGGAAGAGGTCTATATGACTCAGCTAGAGGGATTTGTCTCAAGTGGGAGAGCAAATCAAGTATGTAAGCTAATGAGATCCATCTATGGATCGAAGTAGGTTTCGAGGAGCTGAAACATCTGATTTGATATGATAGTCAAAGAGTTTGGCTTTATCAAAAATATGGATGAACCATTTGTATACAAGAAGACAAGTGGGAGTGTTATTATCTTCTTGATTCTATATATTGGTGACATACTGCTCATTAAGAATGATATCCTAATGGTGCAATTGGTCAAGACTTGGCTATCGAATAAGTTTTTCATGAAAGACTTGAGTGAATATACTGGATATAAAGATCTATAAAGATAAATCTAAAAAGATGTTAAGCTTATCCCAATCACGGTACATAGATCTCATATTAAAGAGATTTAATATGGAGGCAAGTAAGAGGTTACCTGCCTGCAAGTCATGGTATACGACTCTTTAAGAGAATGTATCCTAAGACACCAGAAGAGAGAAAAAGGATGAATGAAATCTCTTATGCTTCAGCTACGGGATCAATTATGTATGCCATGCTATGTACCAAGCCTGATGTAGCTTATGCTTTGGGCATAGCTAGTAGATTTCAGGCTGATCCAAGGAAGGATCATTTGAAAGCAGATGATAGCAAATCAATATCAGGGTATGTGTTTATCCTAAATGATGGGGTAGTGAATTGGAAGAGTTCCAAGCAGTAGATAGTAGCTGACTCAACTACTGAGCCAGAGTATATTGCTGCTAGTGTAGCCATTAAGGAAGCTGTCTGGATGAAGAAACTCATCATGGATTTAAGAGTCATTCCTAAGATTGAAGGACCGGTGTCACTCTAGAGTAATAACACTGGGGCCGTTATTCAAGATAAGAAACCTAGATCTCATTATAAATTCAAGTACATCCTCAGATGTTTCCATCTCATTAGAGACAAGATGTTATCCTTAAACGACTAGTCAGTAAGAACAATATAGCAGACCCATTCACTAAGGCTATACCATAGTAGCTATATGATCGTCATTTTGATTGTATAAGATACAAAGGTGATTGGCTTTAGTGCAAGTGGGAGATTGAAAGAAGAGTGCCCTATAAGCCAATCGCAAGTGTGTTGCGATGGAACTTTCTTTGAAAATTTTCAACTCATGAAATGATATTTATTATTTAAAGCATTGATTCATCATATTAGCTGCATTGTATTATGTCTAAGATTATAATAAACCTCAAAGATTAGGATAATGATTTTAAGAGACATGAATTGGTCATGCTAGTGAGATCTAAAATCCTAAAATTCAAATATTAAATATTTTTGATCATAGGAGCATTGAGTCGGAGTTCAATGTTTCGGATAGACTGGTACATCCTATGTATGCTCAATGGAGAGGGTGGCAGATCTCACTAGCCACTTGTGTGAGACACTAATACAAGGATGTGGGTGCTCATTTGAGAAATGAGTCCATTGAATTGACTCGATGAAAGAGAACATCTTATGGAAGCCTTATTTGTATGTCAAAGATGGTTCTCTAAGTGAGAGTTATGCAAGTGATCCTTAGACCTGAAACCACCATGGAATCTTATGCACATGAATCCATATTTTGGTTCATACTCAGGCATGACATTAAGATATGTACGGGGTGTTCTAGATATGGTGGAGTGTGTATGAAGATTGTGAGTAGATCGATATGGAATTGATCACTCCTAGTAAGAGGAGATCGCATCCTGTGTATTCTCAATCCTAGATAACTTAGAAAAGTCTTTTGGCCAAAAGCAGAAAAGAGATTAGAAAGAGTTTCTAATGCTTCTTCATTGGAGTCATCATTGGTTAATTGAGAATCGATATGAATATGTGTTTGAGTTTGATATGATTCTATACTCATGAATATATTCAGGGTGTAAGGATGATCGAAGGATTGAATTGCATGATAATTTATCACTGAAAGATAGATTTGGTATTTCTGCCAAATTCTACATCTTTTTGGTAGTTATGATATGTTGCTAGAAATCAATCTTGATTTGTAGATTTTTGATCGAATTAAAGAGTTTAATTCGATTATCAATTAAAAATGATTCTAATTATTGAGCTCGGGTTAGATCGATTGGACCTAAATCAATTAGATTGAAATCTAATCAGATTTGGTCAACTTATATCCAGACCTACTACCAGCTAGATGTCAAACCCAATGGTTCACACACATATGGAAATTGGCCAAACACCCTTTTGAAAAAGGTTGATTAGAATTTTAGATTCATTCAAGGTTTCGATAAGCATGCTAGCACATGTGGAAACCCTTGCTCCTTTGGAGACCAATTTGGTCCCATCCCTTGCTAATTATCTAGCCCAATTTGGTGAACATTTGGGTTAGGTCATGATACCTGAAAGCAGTCCAAATTGGGGCACCACATCCCATGTTAACACCAAATATGAAGAGTCCAAGTTGTGGTGGACTCTTGGTGTAAAATAGGTTCTGCCTACAAGTGTTGGCATGGGTAGAAGAAAAAAAAATATTTTTTTATGGGATTAAATTATGTGTAATAGCTCACATCACCCTCCATCCTCTGGTGCACATATTAAAGTATGAGATATATTTTTTCTAGAATTTATGGGGTAGATAAAAAATTAGAAAAAGAAGGATGTCTCACGCGTGCGCGCAAAAGCGTCGCATCTCTCTATGATTTGAAGTATCTTTATCCCAATCAAATGCTATTAGATTCGAATTATTTTTAGTGATAACATTTTACACTTGATAATATATTTGTGATTATTTTTATGAAATTTTTATAGACTTATCTGGATGCCAAACAGATGCCATAAGTCGGTCCTGATGCCTGCGCATGCAGTGATCAGCACTCATGTGAAGAGGTGTGAGGATAGCATCCTTCCATGAGAATTTTATCATTATTTTTGATTTTCTGGAATCTATATTGAATCCTCAATCATGTAAATTTTTGAGGAATTTTTTGATTTGAGAAGGGATATAAAAACATCCCTTCTTTGGTTGCACATGCACAGACCAGGGTGCTGATCGATGTATCATGGATAAGAGTCCTTCTGCTTGAAGGAACTCTTATCTCTGATAATCAGATCAGATATGCTTTTTGGATAAGGCATGTCCCTCTCTTTTGGCATCCCTTTGGTGGCTATAAATAGGCTAGGGTTCTGGGTATCCGTGGAATCTAAGAGGGGTTTCCAATTTCTCTCCTGTTGCTCTCTTTTCTTTCTTACAACCTATCTTAGTTTTAGGACAAGGCTTTGGGATTTAAGACAAAGCTTTATCTAGTCCTAACAAGGGTTGTAAGGGTCTTAAAAAAGGATAATCATAAGTCTAGAGGAGTTTCTAAGAGGGTGAGGTCAGGTTCTTGAAGAAACTTGATCGGTATGAGGCTAGTCGAGTTCTAGGGGCTAGAACTCTTGAAGCAAGGTGAAGAAGGAGCACTGTCTTTGGTTCATTTCATGTGGATCACCATTGGAGGGTGGACACTTGGATGTCTTGTGAAAATTGAGATTAGCACTATAGATATTCTTCTTATCTTAATTTATATTTATTATGCTTTGATTATTATAGTCAAGAGTTTCTGGGCATTAGGGCTTCCGGTGCATTGGATGTTTTGAATAAAAATTTGAAACACCTAACCCTTCTACTGTGCCACCGAAACCCAACAGTCTCGATACTGTAGTTGTATGACTAGTCCTTTGACTTGAGATAGTATTGCTACTCACAGTGAGGCTGCTGGAGTTTGATTGTCACATAAACATGGATCTCAATGAGCCCTTGTAGCGGATGTTGAAGACAGTTGGTCTACTGTAGGAGTGGGGTGCGCATCAAGATAGGATCTATCGACCATGATAGAGAAGATTAGTCCTATGAAATTTGAAAGGCTAAGTCCAAGAGTCTATGGCCACAACAGTATGATTGATGGAAAAGAGTTTCCATAGAAGTCACAACTGGACTTAAGCTAATCAATCTGTCATATGACTGATGTTAAGGTTTGACGATTTATCCATGATCTGCCATCTAGTTGGGACTCACGATAGAGAGATTAAATCATATGTTAACTACATCTAGAGATTTATTTCAGTTCTATTGAGTTGCCACTACATACTGCTAGGTATCACTGATGGATTGTGAGAGCTCACTAGGATTATTTCGGATCGACAATCCTTGATTGAGTTAGGGTAGAATTATTCCAATCCATTGAAAAGAGTTTCAATGATATGATGATAGGGATCATTGTATATCTCACTACCAGATAGAATTAAATCTATGAGGTCACACAACAAAGAGATTAGGCCTGGAATAAGAAATTAAGCTTATGAAGTATCTATTGGGTTTAGAAAAATCTATTGGATCCATGGTAACCTTGCTAGCATATGGTTGGACCCAATTCTTTTTTCTATTGAGATTACTTATTTGATAAGATAATTCTAATTTAATTACCTACTAATTATCTACATGAATAAGATTCATAAGACTCCAATTATTGGTTGTCTAAGATTATGGATCATATAAATTAAGGGTGCAAGTCCCTTATGAATCTTCTTGATAGTTATTATGGGGTGCCACTTTGATTTGATCAATTTGGATATATTCATTAATTAGAAGGCCTTTGGTTTCCATATGGGGTGTCTCTTGAGTGTAAAAGAGGGTGTCTAATTATGGGTGTAAGGGCTCCAATAGTTGGTGCCTAATGGGCTCCCTAATGTAAGTTGGATAACTTAAGTTAATAGAAATCCTAATGCAAGTAGGACTTGTATTATATGATTGAATATGATTCAATCCTTATACCTATTTAAAGGAACCTCCCCTAAGGTCTCTAGAGCATCAAAACCATCAGCCCCTCACACCCAAAGGCTCTCCCCATGCCCTCTCTTCCTCTCTCCCTTTCTCTTCTTTTGGGTGTTCTATACACCCCTTCCTTGGGACGAGCATCCCAAAGAGTTTCATGCCCAAAGGAGTTTGGATGTCTCTTCTTTGCTGGTTTCTAACATCTAATAGCAGCACATAGCAAGAAAAAACTCTAGAAGAGGAGAAGAAGAAGATCAAGGAGAAAGATCAAGTGTTGATTGCGATCCAAACTTCATTCAGATTTAGCAGGCTGAATTTTAGAGAATCAAAATTTAGATTATAGAGGACTATTCCAGGCTGATCCTGAGTGGATGCTCATAGATGTTGGATACTTGTATGGCTAACAGAGAGCTTCATCTCTTTCAGATCTAATTTTGAAGAAAGAGATTGCAAAATAAATATGTGATTTGATCATAATCTTAATTTCAGCATATATCAATTTCAGTATATATAATAGATCTATGCGATTTTAAATTTTTTATGTATGTAAAATTTAGATTAAAAATATTTTAATCTTATTCTTCACTGTGGTATTTAGAAAATAAAAAATTTGAAACACATATGCATACACCAAACTCCAAATTCCAACAGTGATATTAGAGCCACAGATTTTCATATGCTAAATTTTGATATACATATTTTTGAAAAAAATTTAAAATTAATTTTTTTTTAATACATAAGATGTATAGATGGATCTTCAAATCTGAAATTTAATTTTGAATTTAGTTTTAGAATATATATGTTGTTGCATGCATAGATCTGAATTTTGATGTAGAAAGAGTTCTAGTTAATATTCATATGAAATATAGATGCATACATAAAATCTGAATTTTTTTTATAATCTAAATTTTGATTCATATATATGATATATGATTGTATATTTAGATCATAAATTTATTTTTAATCTTATTCATGATTAGTATATGAGAAATATAATATCATACTTAGATTTGAAATTTTGTTTAGATCTAATTATACATGCATATATATGATATATATTTGTATGTTAAAATCAAAAAATTATTTTCATATTTTAAAACTTATTTTTATGTAAAGAATTTAGATCTGAAATATGATTTTAGAATCTAAAATTTATGTTTGTGCATGAGAGTTTTAGTTATGAAAAAATCAAAAATTAGGTCATGTAATAGGATTATATCTAAGGTTTTTTATTTGAGTCATATGGGTCTAATTTGATTAAGTAATTGGTCAAACCGAGTCAAGTATTGAATTGAGTTAGATCAATTAAGTTAATGATTATACAATTATTGTTGATCAAATCGATTAGATCCCATATGTAGAATCGATTAACCTAGAGACCTAATTCGGCTCGTTGGTTTGAGCTCGATTCGCTTGAGCTAATCGATTATGATCAATCGACCTATTGGTGTCTAAGGTAAGTTAATGAGACATGATTATTTAATTAGTTCTGTTAGCCGACCTGGCCAATTCATTGGTGTCTAAAGAAGGCAATGGGGGGACCCCCACCATTCTCTACTTACCTGACCAGTTAGATCAGTCATATAATAACTGATTAAATGAGATCTAAATCCAAACTTTTTCATAAATATTAAGTCCATAGGTCTTTCACCATTGTAGATGTGCAGGCATGTTACCGGTGTTGATTGTTCTCGACTGGTCACAGTGGTTCAGTTACATCGGGAACACACAAACCACTCTATTAGCAAAGAGTTGCTCCAGGGTAAGGATGGAGTTGGGCTCAATAACTGTTAGGTAAGAAACCCAATGATAGCCTTGTACCTACTTGTGAACGGTGGGTCAGACTTAACTAAGAAGTATAGGCAATAACTGTTAGGTAAGTCCACATGACTTAGAGATCAAGTGGCTGCAACATACTTAGTGAAGCATCTGGATAAAGAGTTACCTATATATCAGTGTGCATATTACTAATAACTGTTAGATGAGGTACATATCATCGATGGGACCGCAGCACCCACTAAGAATCTTTTATCGCATTAGGATTTCTGTTTTCTTCTTGGGGAGTGGAGGGATCCAGAAAATTAGTGGGAGTCATTATTTGCATCTTAAATTCTCTAGAAGCAAATTAAAATATTAAGTACAAAAGTCTAACTTGAATCTCTACTCTCGCAGTTAAACCATCATGTCAGCCTCAAACCCTCTAGCCCGCATCCTTGAAACCAACTGTTTGATCGGTAATAATTATAAAGACTGGCTCAGAAACCTCAGGATTGTCCTGATCTCAGAAAAGTTAAGCCATATTCTCGACCAGGATCCTGTTGTATTACCAAACCATCCCCTGCTGATCAGAGAGCAACTTTTGAGAAGTGAACGAATAAAAACGTCAGGTCAAGTGTTATGTCCTGGCGTCCATGTCTAACGAGTTGCAAAGCTAGCACAAGCATATGCCTACTGCTCGGGCTATGATCACTCACCTGCAAGAGTTGTATGATGAGCAAAGCCATACTACACGCTTTAAAGTATCCAAGAGACTCTTCAACCTCAAGATGCGTGAGGGATAGTCTGTCCATGAGCACTGTATGACAGTGATCAAGGACATTGAGGAGCTTGAAAAGCTCGAGCTTGATATGCAAAAGAAATTACAGATGGATCTGATCCTTCAATCCCTTACTAGTTCATATTGTCAATATTGTGATCCAGGTGGTGTGCCCAAAGCCCAGAGGACCAAGGCTAAGGCCAAGGTCCATCATTCATGAGGGCTTCATGGAGGCTCTAGGGCTAGTTGGGCCCTAGGTTGAAAGGCTGTGGGCCTTTCGGGTTCTTGAGGTCTAGGTTATGTGGGCCTCAAGGGACCAACTCTTTATGGGCCAGGTCTGGGCCCAGGATAGGTGAGATTAGGTCGAGTCATGGGTGTACATGGGCTTGAGTTAACCTAATCTCCCATAGAGTTAGTCAAGGGAGTTTTGGGTTTGGGTCACTTGACCCTGTGTTTATATATACATGCACTGTATATGTTTGATTAAGCCAAGGAATACGAAAACCCTTTCTCCCAAGTCTCTCTCTCTCTTCTCCCTCTCTCTCTAGCAATTTTCCATGCCCCAGGAGCAAGAAACCCTAGGGTTTCTTGCCGCCAGGTCCATAGAAGGCAAGAAAAGCAGGGGAGGCGCTAGGGTTTTGAGCCCCTCCCCCTTTGTGCCGCCAACCATATTGCCTCTCCCTCTCTTGCAGCCACCCAAACATCAGGTCCAGGACTTAAAATCTCTTGCTACGAGGTTGGTACAAGTTTCTCTCAGATCTGGAGTTGATCTGAGGTCATTTGAGGTGCGGGTGAGATCTCCATCAACAGATCTATAGGAAAGGCTGCAACAGGACAGATCTACAAGGTCTGGTTCTATCTACCTTCTTCCTTACCTAAAATGCCCCAATTCAAGATCTATGAATTGAAAGACCTTGGTCCAGGCCTGATCTGGTTGGGTACCAGATCTTGGATTTTTTAGAGGTGATCTTAGAGGCGTTCTTCATTTGGAACGAAAGGCTGATGAAGAAGACAGCAACCAGGCTGATTTTGTCAAGGGCCTTCGATCGAGTCCAAAAGTCTCCAGATTTATTCGTTGCTAGTTCTACTACACCCAAGATCCATGGGAGGAGCTGGGATCATGATCCAATAGATGGTCTCAGAGCCACAGTAGTGAGGAAGCGGTTCCAAGCATGAGAAGTTAAAGATCTCAAGTGCTGAAAATTTTCAGCAAGGTACCATCAAGGTATATTCTATACTTCTTGATTTTATATTGCTTGTTTGGCTTGGATCCAGTCATGGGCAGCAATATGAAGGTTGATTTCGAGAAGTTTGATGGCAGGAAAATTTTTTTCATGTGGAAAATTCAGGTGGAGGATCTTCTAGTGCAAGCAGATCTGGATCAGGCTTTGGATGAGAAGCCTAAGGGAATGACAAATAGACAGTGGGCATCGTTGGAGAAGAAAGCATGCTCGGTGTGATCAGAGGATGTTTGGCGGATGCGGCGTTGTATTCGGTGCTGGAAGAAAAGACCTCGAAGGGCCTTTGGTCGAAGTTGCACACCATGTATATGGGGAAGAATATGTGCAACAAACTAATGCTGAAGAAGAGGTTGTATAGTCTTCGGATGTAGGAGGGATCTGATGTGATTGGTCACATTCAGAGGTTCGACCAGTTGTGCACGGAGTTGATGAATATCGGGGTGAAGCTAGATAAAGAGGACAAGTCCCTGTTGCTTTTGTATTCGCTGCCAGGATCATATGACTCTTTGGTGACTACACTGCTCTATGACAAGGAGACTCTGGAATATGAGGACATGGTCTCGGTGCTGAGGTCTAATGAGCAAAGGAAAAAGTTGACCAGAGATCGGGCTCCCCAGGAGGGTTTGGCAGTAGGGGAGAGGACAGTTAGAGGTAGAGGCAGAAGCATGTCCAGGGGGCGGTCCAAGTCCAGGAAGGGAAAGAAAGAGATGAAATGCTTCAAGTGCAACGAGTTCGGGCACTTCAAGCGAGAATGTCCACTATGGAAGAGCAAGAAGGGAGAAAGAAGTGGCTCAGAATCAATGAGTGTAGTTTCTGGGCAGCAGGTGGAGGATGATCTACTTATGGTATCAGATGGTCACAGGCATTACACAGAGGAGTGGATACTAGACTCTGCATGCTCACATCACTACACACCACACAGGTCTTGGTTTGCGACATACACCAAGACAAATGAGGGATCAGTGACTCTAGGCGACAATCATCCTTGCAAGGTGGCTGGGATAGGGACAGTCAGGGTGAGGATGTTTGATAGGATTGTGAGGACATTGACAAATGTGAAGCATGTCCCGGAGCAGGAAAAAAATCTGGTGTCACTAGGCTACTTGGAGCGCAGTGGATACAGCTTCAACAGTAGGGCTTGAAGTGGAGTACTGAACATCTTCAATGGAGCTATGGTAGTGATGAGAGGCAGGAGGTTGGACAATAACCTCTATCGCATGGAGGGATCTGTGGTGACCGAAGAGTCTGATGCAGCAGCTGCAGCATAGGACTAGCAGGGGGCTTACAGGATGTGGCACTACCGCCTAGGCCACATGGGTGACAAGAGGCTGAGGGAGTTGAGCAGGAGAGGACTCATCTCTGATCTGGAGGATGGTGCTACAGGAGAGATCTGTGAGCCTTGCCAGATGGGAAAGCAGAGGAGAGTTCAGTTCAACATCAGTACAACCCGCGGTACAGCCCCTCTGGAGTTAGTATACATGGATGTGTGGGGACCAGCCCCAGTTTTAGCTAGGAATGGGGCCAGATACTTCATGACCCTGATTGATGATTTCTCAAGGAAACTCTGGATTTACTTCATGAGAGAGAAGTCTGAGATCTTCACCAAGTTCAAAATCTGAAGAGCTGAGGTGGAGAAGGAGCAGGGGAGGAGCGTGAAATGTCTGAGGTCAGACAATGGTGGGGAGTACACCAGTAGAGAGTTCCAGGACTACTGTGAGGAGTGTAGGATCAGGAGACACTTCTCAGTTAAGGAGACTCCACAGCAGAATGGGGTGATCGAGAGGATGAATAGAATACTTTTGAAAAAGGCACGATACATGAGGCTGCAGGCAGGGCTTCCAAAGGCGTTCTGGGTTGACACAGTTGATGCAGCGGGGTACTTGGTCAATCGGTCACCTTACACCAAGTTGGATGGCAGGCTTCCAGAGGAGGTGTGGTTTGGGAGGACAGTTAGGCTGGGCCATCTACGGGTATTTGGGTGCACGACCTATGTGCACATTGGAGCTGGTGAGCAGAGCAAGCTATACGCCAGATCACGCAAGATGATGTTTCTAGGCTATCCACGAGGAGTTAAGGGATACAGGCTATGGGATCCCTTAGAAAAGAAGGTCATCATTAGTCAGGATGTGACTTCTGATGAGGAGTCAGTCCTACGGAGGCGAGCAGGCATGGAGGAGCAGCAGGAGTAGGAGGAGGTCTAGCAGGGCGCTGCTGGACAGCTTACCTCTTTGATTTTGCCTCTTGCAGGTACTACGGGAGGACATGATATTCAGGTGAAGAACCTACCTAAGGTGTCTCCACAGGTGGAGAGGACTCGGACGGATGATCGAGGCGAAGAGGTCCAGCAGGAGCGAGCTGGACCGAAGACTGATATCGGTGTTGCCCTACACAAGCCCAAGAGGACCATCAGGCAACCGGACCGATATGGCTTCGAGGAGATGCTGTCATATGCCCTAGTGATAGTGAATGGAGACCCATATACGTATCAGGAGGCTATTGAGAGCCAGGACAGAGAGCGGTGGGTCCAGACGATGTCCGAGGAGATGCAATCTCTCCACCAAAACCAGACGTGGTGATTGGTGTAGTTGCCACAAGGGAAGAGGCCCATTGGCTGCAAATGGGTCTACAGTCGTAAGGAAGGGCCTTCAGAGCAGGGAGGTATCAGATTCAAGGTGAGGTTAGTGGCCAAGGGATACTCCCAGAAGGAAGGCATCGACTTCAGCGAGGTCTTCTCTTCCGTCGTCAAAATACTTCCATCAAAGTGTTGCTGAGCATTGTAGAAGCTCAGGATTTAGAGCTGGAGCTGATGGATGTCAAGACGACGTTCCTCCATGGGCATTTGGAGGAGAGGATTTACATGGAGCAGCCACCTAGTTTCAGGGATCCAGGATCAGAGGGAAAGATTTGTTTGTTGCAGAAGTCGCTGTACGGGCTGAAGCAGTCGTCGAGGCAATGGTACAAGCGGTTCGACTCCTATGTGCGTAGTATTGGACTTTCCAGGTGCGAGTTTGATCCCTGTGTTTATGTTCAGTCTCTTGAGGATGGTTCTAGGGTGTTCCTACTCTTGTATGTGGATGACATGCTTATAGCATGCAAGAGTAGGAAGGTTGTGCAGGATCTAAAGGCATCCTTATCTCGAGAGTTTGAGATGAAAGATTTGGGCCCTGCAAGGAAGATCCTAGGCATGGAGATTTTCAGAGACCGAGCTCGGAGGGTGCTGCATCTATCTCAGGGGGGCTACATACAGAAGGTCTTAGAGAGGTTCGGGATGAAGGGAGCAAAGCCGGTGGAGCTGCCACTTGCCGGTCACTTCAGACTCTCGAAGACCATGACGCCACAGACTGAGGTGGAGGCTCAGGTAATGGAGACGGTTCCTTATGCTTCAGGAGTTGGGAGCTTGATGTATGCGATGGTCTATTGTAGGTCAGACATCGCTCATGCAGTGAGTCAGGTTAGCAGGTTCATGGCGCAGCCTGGAAGGGAGCACTGGAGAGCTCTGAAGTGGATATTCAGATACCTAGCGGGTTCAGTTGGAGTTGGCATCTGCTACGAATAGTGAGGAGGTGCAGTGGGATACTCTGACATGTCCAGGGAGGCTCAGGGGCTGATTGACGGTTATGTAGATGCAGACTTCAGTGGAGATGTGGATACTCGGAGGCTACGACAGGCTTCATCTTTAACCTGTATGGAGGTCCTATTTCTTGGAGATCGAGTCTGCAGCCTATCACGGCCCTATCCACTACAGAGGTGGAGTACATCGGGCTGATAGAAGCAGCTAAGGAGGTAATTTGGCTGAAGGGTTTGTTGACGGAGATGGGCCTTACTCAGGAGGCCATTAGAGTGCACTGTGACAACCAGAGTGCATTTCTATTAGCACAGAACTCAGTCTATCATGCAAGGACAAAGCACATCGACATTTGGTATCATCAGATCAGGGAGCTTGTGGAGGATGGCTAGGTGGAGTTGGTAAAGGTACACACCAAGGAGAACCCAGCTGATGCACTTATGAAGGTACTTCCATGGGATAGCTTTCAGAGATGTGTTGAGCTGATTCGGCTGATGGACAGAGTGGAGCTGGTTGAGGCCTTGGGACACCAAGGTGGAGATTGTTGTGATCCAGGTGGTATGCCCAAGGCCTAGGGGACCAAGGCTAAGGCCAAGGTCCATCATTCATGAGGGCTTCATGGAGGCTCTAGGGCTAGTTGGGCCCTAGGTTGAAAGGCTGTGGGCCTTTCGGGTTCTTGAGGTCTAGGTTATGTGGGCCTCAAGGGACCAACTCTTTATGGGCCAGGTCTGGACCCAGGATAGGTGAGATTAGGTCGAGTCATGGGTGTACATGGGCTTGGGTTAACCTAATCTCTCATAGAGTTGGTCAAGGGAGTTTTGGGTTTGGGTCACTTGACCCTGTGTTTATATATACATGCACTGTATAGGTTTGATTAAGCCAAGGAATATGAAAACCCTTTCTCCCAAGTCTCTCTCTCTCTCTTCTCCCTCTCTCTCCAGCTATTCTCCATGCCTCAGGAGCAAGAAACCCTAGGGTTTTTTGCCACCAGGTCCTTAGAAGGCAGGAAAAGCAGGGGAGGTGCTGGGTTTTGAGCCCCTCCCCCTTTGTGCCGCCAACCATATTGCCTCTCCCTCTCTTGCAGCCATCCAAACATCAGGTCCAGGACTTAAAATCTCTTGCTACGAGGTTGGTACAAGTTTCAATCAGATCTGGAGTTGATCTGAGGTCGTTTGAGATGTGGGTGAGATCTCCATCAACAGATCTACAGGAAAGGCTGTAATAGGATAGATCTACAAGGTCTGGTTCTATCTACCTTCTTCCCTATCTAGAATGTCCCAATTTGAGATCTACAAATTGGAAGACCTTGGTCTAGGCCTGATCTAGTTGGATACCAGATCTTGGATTTTTTGGAGGTGATCTTAGAGGTGTTCTTCATCTGGAACGAAAGGCTGACGAAGAAGACAGCAACCAGGTTGATTTCGTCAAGGGCCTTCGATCGAGTCCAGAAGTCTCCAGATTTGTTTGTTGCTGGTTTTGCTGCACCCAAGGTCCGTGGGAGGAGCCGGGATCATGCTCTAATAGTCAATTCATCATGAATTTTTATATGAACAAATTTGACTGTACTATTCCCAAACTTGTCAACATGTTGGTCACAACAGAGGGTACCTTGAAGAGTTCAAGGGGCACTGTTCTCACTGTGGAGCGGACTTCTTCTTTCAAAAGGAAGTCTATTAGAAGAAAAAAGGCTTAATCCACAAAGAAGCAGAAGAGAGAGAGCAAGCTGAAGAAGGATTGTTCAAAGGCGGCAGAGGCAAAGGAAAAGTGTTTTCACTATCATGCTGAAGGCCACTAGAGGACGAACTGTCTGAAATACCTGGAGCACCTGAAGACCAAAATGGATGATAAACCTTCTGAAGGTATACTCGTAATTGAATCTAACCTTACGGTTTCTTCTACTTCTAGTTGGGTATTGGACTTTGGCTCGAGTGCTCATATATGTACCTTAATGCAGGGTCTGATAGAAAGTAGGATGTTGAGAGAAGGTGACATGATCCTTCGGATTGGCAATGGAGCAAAGATTGCTACAGAGGCCGTTGGCACTTACCCTTTTCGATTACCGTCTAATGTTAGATTAGATTTGAAAGACTGTTATTATGTTCCTGTAGCTAGTCAGAATTTAATTTTTGTATCTATGCTAGCACTGGAAGGTTTTGAAATTAGTTTCAATAAAGATTTTTGTTCTATTTATTTATGAAATAAATTGGTTGCATGACGTCTTTTAATTGACAGTCTTTATCACTTGCATATTGATGCGAATGTGAACCTAAACGAGCAAATAGTGAGTACTGTAGGTCAAAAGAGACCCAAAGATGAGATTAACCAGAAGTACTTGTGGCACCATAGACTAGGCCATATTAGAGAGGACAGATAAATAGACTGAAAAAGGATGGGATCCTTAGCTCTCTTAATCCAAAGTCATATCCAACTTGTGAATCCTATCTTCAAAAAAAAATAGCCAAATTATCCTTTGTAGGACATGGAGAAAGGGCCACAGAGTTACTTATCTTGGTACACACCGATGTGTGTGGGCCATTTGATGTGCAAGCTAGGGATGGATATAGCTACTTCATTACCTTTATTGATGACCTGTCTAGATATGAATATGTATATCTCATGAAACACAAGTCTGAGACCTTTGAAAAATTTAAAAAATTCAGGTATGAAGTAGAAAAGCAGACAGACGAACCCGTTAAGGTTCTTCGATTTGATCGAGGAGGTGAATATCTTAGTCAAAAATTTTTGAGATATCTTAAGGATAATGGCATAGTATCTTAGTGGACCCCTCCTGGAACACCTCAGCTCAATGGAATATTTAAAAAGAGGAATAGGACCCTATTGGATATGGTCAGATCCATGATGAGCTTCACTGATCTATCCTTATTTCTTTGAAGACATGCCTTGTTAACTTCTATTTACTTGTTGAATAGGGTTCTTTCAAAGTCTATTCCTACCACACCATATGAGATATGGTTCAGTAAGAAGCCAAGTCTGGGTTATCTTAAGATTTGGAGATGTCCGGCCTATGTCAAGAGATAGATGGCGAAAAAATTGGAGGATAGATTTATTATTGCTCACTTTATAGGGTACCCAAAAGAATTCATGGGATACTGCTTCTACTTTCCACGAGACCAAAATGTGATTGTGAGTTGAAATGTAGTATTCCTGAAAAAATAGTTTATTCAGGATGGCAGCAGTGGGAGGTTAGTGGAACTCAAAGAGAAGGTCTTTGAAGAGTCTAGAGCTATAGATCCTCAGGAACCCATAGTCTATGAGCCAGTAGTTGATGTTCCTTAGCCACCTTGTAGATCTAACAGGGACTCCCGACCTCCTGAAAGGTATATGGGTATGTTTACGGAGGAAGTAAAGAAAATATTCCTTATAGGAGATAGGGGTCATGGTGATGATCCCAATACCTTTGATGAGGTGATGTCTGACATCGATTTCGAAAAATGGTTAGATGCTATGAGTCAGAAATTAACTCAATGCACTTGAACCAAGTCTGGACTTTAGTGGATCCACCTGAAGGTATCATACCTATTAGATGTAAATGGATCTACAAAAAGAAGATAGGTGTCGATGGTAAGGTAGAGACCTATAAAGCTAGGCTTGTGGCTAAAGGTTATAATCAGTGCGAGGGCATTGACTATCAGAAAACTTTATCTCCTGTATCCATGCTGAAATCCATCCGCACTTTGCTTGCTATTGCAGCGTATTACGATTATGAAATCGAGCAGATGGATGTGAAAACTGCCTTTCTGAATAGATATCTTGAGGAAGATATCTATATGGAGCAGCCTATGGATTTCACGTTCGGTGATGGTGATCACAGAGTCTGCAAGTTGCAAAGGTCCATATACGGATTAAAGCAGACTTCTCGGAGATAGAACCATCATTTTGATGAGGCAATCAAATCGTTTGATTTCATAAAAAATAAAGAGAAATCTTGTGTATACAAGAGAGTCAGTGGGAGTGCAATCACCTTCCTCGCACTATACATGGATGATATTCTCCCCATTGGGAATGATATTCCCTTGCTGACCACGGTCAAAAGATGGTTGTCCAAGAAATTCTCCATGAAAGACCTAGGAGAAGCATCCTATATTCTCGAAATAAAAGTCTATAGGGATAGACCTAAATGGATGCTTGGCCTATCACAAAAGCTGTACATAAAGAATGTGCTGAAGAGGTTCAGCATGAAAAACTCCAAGAGAGGTCTCTTACCACTTAGGCATGGTATTAGTCTTTCCAAGATGATGTGTTTGACCAGATCTAAGGAGGTGCAGTGCATGAGTAGGATTCTTTACACCTCGACTATAGGGAGCTTCATGTATGCCATGCTATGTACTTGACCTAATATTATTTTTGCTATGAGTGTCACAAGCAGGTATCAGTTGAATCCAGGCAAGGAGGACTGGATAGCTGTGAAGAATATCCTTAAGTACTTAAGAAAGACTAAGGATTTGTTGTTGGTCTTTGGAGAGGATTCTGAGTTGCGAGTTGAGGGTGTATTCTTGTTCAATATATTAGAAGGGTTCTGAATATATGATCAATGGAGGCTGAATATACTGTAGATGTGTAGGATAAATTTTGACTCTAATATTAGTTGTACAACTGGATGTCATGCCATGACACAGTACTGCAAAGACAATAGCACCATAGTCCTTACTAAGGAGTCCAAGATCTCATCAGAAGTCCAAACACATAGAGCAGCAGTGAACACGACTACCTCATGTTGAGGTATGAAGAGTAGACTCTGTGGACAACATGGCAGACCCACTGACTAAGTAGTTGAGCAACCGAAAATGAAAGTCTACCTTGAGAAGATGGGACTTAGATTTGTGGCCAATTAGCTTTAGTCCAAGTGGGAGATTATTAGATGTATGTCTAAGAAGCCAATATGACTGACACATTGTAATAAATCTAGAATATAATTTTATACTTCATATATTGATATGATCAATTAAAAGATAATTTTTTTTTCATTCAAGTGTGATGTGTTCTTGAATCGTCCATGGAATTAGCTTCGATATATATTCTCAAAGTGTTGAGAATTAGAGATATGTATTTAATTCCTAAATACTTTCGATCATAGGATCATTATGAGGATGATCATGGATCCAGACAGACTGCGCACCAATCACTTCCTTCAAAAAATATGGGTCTCTAGTCTACAGTGTAGAGACACAGGGCGATAAGTTTGGGTGGTTGTTAGAGAACAACTAGCACTGAGCGTGACCATACGAGAGATCACTTAGATTTCTATTTAATCATCCATGATTGTCTCGATGCTGTAGTTGTGCGACTGGTCCTTTGACTTAAGATAGTACTACTACTCGTAGTGAGGCTGCTGGAGTTTGATTAACACATAAACATGGGTCTCAATGAGCCCTTGTAGTGGATGTTGATGATAATTGGTCCACTGTAGGAGTGGGGTGTGCGTCAAGATAGGATCTATTGACCTTGATAGAGAAGAGTAGTCCTATGGGATTTAAGAGGCTAAGTCCAAGAGTCTGTTGATAAGTAATGTATTTTTATATTTATTGAAGATATTTTTGATAATTTTTGATGTTAACATCTTCTTAAAAATCTAATTTCATGAATTTATTGAATTTTTTTTAAAAAAAGTAATTTAAAAATATAAAATTAGATATATTTATAAAAAATAAGATATTAATTTAATTGAGTAATTTAAGTACCAAAATAATATAAAATTTTTGAAGAATTTAATGCATATTTTTTTCAATTTTTCAAGCAAAAATGGAGCCAAAATATCCTAAAAAAATAAAAAAAAATAGCCTCCGATGCACAGTGGACCGATCGATCGGTCCTCAAAATTAGGGCACGATCCACAAAAATAGTTTGCGATCCACAGACATAGTTCACAAGCAAGGTGGAAGGTTTTATGCGATCGGACGATCGAAATTCAATCCATCACATGAATGGACGGCTGAGGACGCTCCCGACTGTGTTAAGGAGATATATGGCACGATCCGACAGCCCAGAACCAATCCGAACCCAGATCGGATGGCTGTGGTTGAATCCAACCCTAATAAGGAGTAAAAGACTGATTTTTGGGCTGATTTGAGCAATCCAATCTAGATCCGACGGCCAGGAATATTCCTAAGAAATTAATATATTTTCTAAGGGTTTTAGGACTTCTTTTCCTAACAAAAAATTATGAAAAATTTATCTATAAATAAGAGATCCGAGAATAAGCTTTAGGAGTAGAAAAAATTAGAAAAAAAAATAAGAAAAAAATAGAGAAAAAATTCAAGGAGCTTTAGGGATCAATTATTGGGAGATTATGGAGCTAGAGAGCTTGATGCGGGGCTAAATCCCTTCAATCCAGGAATACGATGAAGTCTGTAAATAAATTTTTATTTTTTTTATATTTAATTTTTATGTAATAAAATTTTACTTTTATTTTATATCTTTTTACTTTTTTTTGAGGTATTGATCCAGCCTACACGGCCTTTTCCTTCTATTGACGTGCCGTGATCCTTAGATACGGTACGTGCTTAGGGAAGATAGAACATAGTATGCTAGATTAAATCTTATATCCTGTAATTGAATTTAGATAGTTTATACTCCAATAGGATGAGCTGTGATCTACTGATACAGTTCGTATCCCTTAAAAATAAACAATACTAATATCTTAATTACAAGTGTTGGTGCAAAAATCTGCTTGCGCCGGAGAAGCTAGAGTCGGGGAAGTCGCGGTCGCCGCCGGGACCTGCAAAGGAAGTCTAAACCAGAGGTGGGGTTGCTCCGGCAAGACCCTCCGACGCTCAAGTCAGTTCTCTGCCTCAACAAGAATAGAGTTCTCGAACTGAGAATTTAGCAGAGTTTTGAGATAAGAAATGAGCTTATAGAATAACGTATCTGAGTCCCCCTTTTATAGGTGGAGGAGGTAACGGAATGATGGCGACGTTGGTAACCGTCTGGTAGTGGGCCGCTCGTAGTCAGGGGGACTTTATTGCGAAGGGTAGTGGAGCAGAATCGTGGCTATCGCCGTAGCTCGCCACGTGGAATCAGTTGCGAGGAGTGGAGCAGGATCGTGGCCGTTATTACAGCCTGCCATGAAGTAGTGGAGTCACGCAGCACCTGCCGCAGGGAGCGGAGCAGAATAATGGCCGTTGATACAGAGAGTAATGGGGTCGCGCAGGGTCTGCCGTAGAGAGTGGAGCAGGGCTGCGACCGTTACTGTGGCCTGTCAGGGGTGATGGAGCAGTGCGGGATCCATTGTAGGAAGTGGAGCAGGGCCGCCAAGGGGCGCAGATCTATCGGCTGAAGCTCGGCAGCGGTCAGAGTCCGGCCTCTGTAGGAATCCGGGCGGAGTCTTCCTGCAATCAAAGTTAAAGGTGAAGCCCGGCTCCCATAGGAGTCCGGATGGGGTTTACCAGCAGTTGACGTTGAGGATCGAGCCCGGCTCCCGTAGGAGTCCGGGCGGAGTCCCCTTGCTGTTGAAGTCGTCGGCAGAGTCCAACTCTCGTAGGAGTCCGGACGCAGTCTGTTTTGCAGCCGTTGGAGTCAAGGGCGAAGTCCGGCTCCCGTAGGAGTCCGGACGAAGCTTGCCAGCAGTTGACGCTGAGGACGGAGCCCGGCTCCCGTAGGAGTCCGGGCGGAGCTGTCCTGTAGTCGATGTCGGCGGCGGAGCCCGGCTCCCGTAGGAGTTCGGGCAGAGTCTGCTTGCGGCTGAAGTTGTTGGCATCGACGATGAAGTCCGGCTCCCATAAGAGTCCGGGCGGAGTTTTCCTGCAATCCAGGTTAAAGGCGAAGTCTGGCTCCCGTAGGAGTCCGGACGGGGCTTACCAGCAGTTGACGCTGAGGACGGAGCCCGGCTCCCGTAGGAGTCCGGGCAGAGCTGTCCTGTAGTCGATGTCGGCGGTGGAGCCCGGCTCCCGTAGGAGTCCGGGCGGAGTCTGCTCGTAGCTGTTGGAGTTGTCGGTGACGGAGCCCGGCTCCCGTAGGAGTCCGGGCGGAGTTGTCATGTAGTCGATTCCACTGAGGACTTCGGCTGTGGGTATTTTATACCCAACACCAGTCTCCCTACTTTCGAGTTTGAATTTCAAACGAAGGAAGTACAGAGAGAGAGATGGGCACAGCCGAAACTGTCCCTTCGAATCCTGCGCATTGCCGCCTCCAGATATTTTGGCATTAAATGTGCGCGTGCTGGAGTCTTTTCGAATTGGAGCGGTACGAGGGGATGCTTCAAAATTCCTGCAGGTACACTGGCCTAAGTACGGCGCAACTATGATCCTACCAACCATCAGCCGCTTTTAGCCGTCTGTCAGGGGGAGTGGGACACGTGCCGGATGCGGACTGGCCCAAGGGATTCGCGATCATTATGGCGCCGGATCCCAGGGTCTATTTAAACCCGTCCTCCCACCTTTAGGCGTCCTACTCCGTTCCTGAGTTCTCACTAGTGTCTGTCTTCTCTTCGAGAGCCCTGCTTCAGTGAGCGTCTTCTCGAGCCGTAGGCGCCTCCCGTTTTTTGTCCCTCAGAGTAATATAGGTTAGTGCCAACCTTCCTCTCACCGCCTAGGGGCTTCTTTTCTCGTCATTACTTTTGTGCATCCCTCCGAGTTAGTCTTCGGCCTCTCGTTCTCCTTTCGGTCTGTCTTTTTAGGGTCCTTTAGATCCCCCCTTCGAAACTGCTCAAAATGTCCTCTGGCTCTTCTGCTCCCAGCAGTTCTGAGAGTTCTTCTGCTTCAAACCCCCAGGTCCCTGTCTATGTGGACGAACCCGCATCTGGGGCTGGGCTTCGCCCGGTTTTTGCGCCGGGTGTTATTCCATGTTCCTTGACTTCGGAGGAACTCCTTCTGATAAGGGTTCAGTATGGAGTTCCTCCGGAGTACGACCTGGAGCTACCAGGCCCCTCTGATCGGGCCAGCACTCCCCCTCCCGGTCGCTTTTGTTTGTACCAGGAAGCATTCCGTGCCGGACTCCGACTTCCGTTTCCTTCCTTTGTCGCTGCCCTCTTCCGCTTCTTGGACATCTCCCTCGCTTCCGTGGCCCCGAATTCCTTTAGGTTTTTGATAGGGTTTCTCTCCCTCTGCCACGTAGTCGAGGTTCAGCCGTCTCTCTCCTTGTTTAGGCATTTTTATACCTTCAAACGCCATCCTTCGGCAAAGGACTGGTGGTACTTCTCCCCCCAGTTCGGTAAGAAGGGGTTGCTGAAAGGCGCTCCTTCTTCGATCCATAATTGGAAGGGAAAATACCTCTTCGTCCAATGCCCGACCTTGGAACTGGGCCTGCCCCCTTGGGGCTCTCTGAGGGATTCTGTCCGTCGGGCTCCCAGCCTGGGGGAGGATGACCTCCAGGCCGCCTAGAAGCTTCTAACATATCCCGCTCCTTCCCTTCCTAATCTTCTGAGGGAGCAGCTTCTTTTCAACGTCGGCCTGAGCCCCCAGGATCCAGCGAGTATTCATCTTATCTTTTCTTTTCTTGCCTTTCTCCTCTTCTTCTCTTTACCTCTTTTTCCTTCCCCTTCTCTTCTTTTTCTTTCTCTTTTTTTTTTTTTTTTTTTTTTTTGACTCTTAATTGATCGGTGTTGCTTCTTTTTCCCCTTTTTCTTCTTTCTCTTTTTTTTTTTTTTTTAGGAATGGACGTCGAAGCAGCGCGGATGCTCGCCAGGGGCATGAGAGCTCAGAAGAGAAAGGGCACGGCGGCCTCCGGATCGGCGAAGAGGGCCAGGGCGGAGGAGACGAGCTTGGCTGTGCCCGTCCAGGCGGCCCCGACCATCGACATTCCCTCAGATGCCGAGCCAGTGGCTCCCCGGGCCTCCTCGAGGAGCCCGCCGACTGGGGCCCCCGCTCCGGGGGTTCGCTCCACGGAGGTGCCCGCCGTGGGGAGGAGGAGGAAATCGGTGGCTCGCAGGACGAGTAGCCACCGAGCTGCTGTAGACGAGTCCGTCTGCTCTGAGGAGGGATCGGAGAATCCCTTCAACGATAGGGACTTGATCAGGCGGTTGATCGACGGCTGCATCCTGTCCGACGTCGTGGAGAGGATCGACCGCGCCGATCCTGAGCAGCGGGCTTGGGACTCTTTGGGGTCCTTCCTTGAGGTAAATAGATCTTTATTTACACGGTCACTCGGCCTTTGTCGTAATTCTCTATCCGTCCTTGCAGATTGGGCACCAGCTCTTTGCTTATATCGAGGCGGTGAGCCACATGAGGAGGAACATCCTCCAGGCGGAGGAACGCTGCCAAGTCGAGGTTGCCCACCTCCAAGCGAAGTCGGCTGAAGTAGCCGCCCTCCAGGAGGTCCTGAAAAGAGAGAAGCAAGCTCGGGAGGAGGAGAGGTAGATCTTGGAGGAGTCGGCGAGGAAGGCGGAGGTCGAGGTCACCCATTTGGTTGAGCAAACTCCGGTCCTGGTCTCGGAGGCCAGGGCCCTTACGGTGGAGGAATTCAAGGCCTCCGCGGAGATGAGGGACCTGAATGTCCAGTTCGGCCAGGAGGTGTTCACCAAGGGGTTCGAGCTCTGCCAAGAGAAGGTGGCCAGCAAATTCCCTGAGCTCGACCTCGGCTTCCTTGAGGAGTCCGAAGATGAGGCCGGTCCCTCGTCTGCCACCACTGCGGTCGCACCCCCCGCGCCGAGTTCTCCACCTCCCGCCCCTGAGGTCTGAGACCTCTGATCTTGTCACAATATTTCCTTTCTGTTTGTCTTCAAAATTATTCAATCAATAAAGTCAAATTTCTTGTTGTGGATGGCTTCTCCTTCCCCCTCCTCCTTCTTTCTGCTTTTTTCCTTGCAATGAGTCGTTCCCTGATGCTTTTGCCTTCCGATGGCAGTGCCCTGCAGAAGCACTCCCCTTGCCCCTAGGGGTCCCACTGAAATCGACAATCCAACGATTGAAAAAGGAGGTCCTTCACCTGATGAAGAAGTTGAAGAAGATGGAAGGTGAGCTCCGCAAATCGAGAGAAGGCCATTCTGAAGCCGCCGCTGAGGCCGCCCACTTTCGGAGTCTCCATGTGAAGGCAATCATGGATTACAGCCGGAGGAAGGCGAACTTCGCAAAGGAACTCGAGGAGTGCAAGAAGAGCACCAGCGATCGTATTTGGGCTCAAGAAGCCAGGATCAGTGCCCTTAAGGTGGAACTGTCAGCTGCGAAGAGGAAGATCGGCCAGCTGGAAGAAAATTCATCCCGGCTCTTGGCCCGAGTCGATGATGAACAGAAGTGGTCGCAGAAGGTCTCCGACCTTCAGAAGCAGCTTCAAGATGCCGAGATGAGCCACGACGTGCAGCGGGCTAGCTGGCGCCGACAGGTGGAAGAGTGTAAAGGGAGATTCCGGATGGCGGCCGACGAAGTCGTTCATCTCCAGAGGTAGCTGGCTAACAGGGCGCAGCTTACTTCCGCCCAAGATTCTGAAGAGCTCCAAGCCCTGAGAGGTACTGTTGAAGGGATTTCTGTCTCCCTCGAGGAGAAGACAGCCGAGCTGCAACAAGTGAAGATCCAACTGGCACTTGAGCGGCGGGCCGTCGCAAACGCGGAGGCGGAGTCTGAAGTTTTGAGGAAGAGGCATCGAGAAGCGGAGGCTGAGAGCCAGCAACTTCGTCGGGCACTCGAGGACGCGCTGCGGAAGAGGGAAGAGCTAGAAGGAGAAATAGAGAATCTGAGGCAGTCCTGGTTGAGGGACGGAATAGATAACTCTAGGTCGGAGGGAGCAGGGCCTCCTTAGAGCTCTTTTTGTCCTTCTGTCTTATCATGTAGTTACTTCCTTTTTGTCATTTTGCCCTTCTTTCCTTGGCCTTCCTGGCTTTGTAGTGTGTATATAGGAAATGAAATAAAAAGAGCATTTTGCGTTACCTCATCCGCGCACTGCACTAATATCGCTGTCTGCCGATCCTTTCTTGCCATCTGACTTGCCTGATGTTGACATCATTGGGAGGGGGCTTTTTCCTTTCATCTGATCTTGTTAGCCGGCCAGGTTTCACCACCATTAACCCTTGCTGCAGAAGTCGTGGATGGAGCCCGACTCTTGTAGGAGTCTGGCTGAAGTCTTCCTTGTAGGCGGAACTCAGCTCCCGTAGGAGTCTGGGGGAAGTCTTCCTTGTAGGCGGAACCCAGCTCCCATAGGAGTCCGGGTGGAGTCTTCCTTGTAGGTGGAACCCGGCTCCCGTAGGAGTTCGGGTGAAGTCTTCCTTGTAGGCGGAACCCGGCTCCCGTAGGAGTCCGGGTGAAGTCTTCCTTGTAGGCTGAATCCGGCTCCCGTAGGAGTCCGGGTGAAGTCTTCCTTGTAGGCGAAACCCAGCTCCCGTAGGAGTCCGGGCGAAGTCTTCATTTCGGGCGGAACCCGGCTCCCGTAGGAGTCCAGGTGAAGTCTTCCTTGTAGGCGAAACCCGGTTCCCGTAGGAGTCCGGGGGAAGTCTTCCTTGTAGGCGAAACCCGGCTCCCGTAGGAGTCCGGGTGAAGTCTTCCTTGTAGGCGGAACCCGGCTCCCGTAGGAGTCCGGGTGAAGTCTTCCTTGTAGACGGAACCCAGCTCCCGTAGGAGTCCGGGCGAAGTCTTCCTTGCGGGCGGAACCCGGCTCCCGTAGGAGTTCGGGCGAAGTCTTCCTTGTAGGCGAAACCCGGCTCCCGTAGGAGTCCGGGTGAAGTCTTCCTTGTAGGCGGAACCCGGCTCCCGTAGGAGTCCGGGTGAAGTCTTCCTTGTAGGCGGAACCCGGCTCCCGTAGGAGTCCGGGCGAAGTCTTCCTTGTAGGCGGAACCCGGCTCCCGTAGGAGTCCGGGTGAAGTCTTCCTCGCGGGCGGAACCCGGCTCTCGTAGGAGTCCGAGTGAAATCTTCCTTGCGGGCGAAACCCGGCTCCTGTAGGAGTCCGGGTGAAGTCTTCCTTGTAGGCGAAACCCGGCTCCCGTAGGAGTCCGGGTGAAGTCTTCCTTTGCGTCGTGAACGGAACCCGGCTCCCGTAGGAGTCCGGGCCTTCCATTTTGCTCGAGCCGGTGTGAGGTTCTCCCCTCGTTACCAGCCTGACTGTGGGGGCACGTTAGGGCGTTGTAAGGCCTCTCCCTCCTTCCGGTCTAAAAGAACCGGGCCTTTGACTTTGCTCATGTCAGGACGAGGTTCTCCTCCTGTTCCTGACATGACTGTGGGGGCACATTAGGGCGTTGTAAGGCCTCTCCCTCCATCCGGTCTAAAAGAACCGGGCCTTTGACTTTTCTCATGTCAGGATGAGGTTCTCCTCCTGTTCCTGACATGGCTGTGGGGGCACATTAGGGCGTTGTAAGGCCTCTCCCCCCATCCGGTCTAAAAGAACCGGGCCTTTGACTTTGCTCATGTCAGGACGAGGTTCTCCTCCTGTTCCTGACATGGCTTTGTTTTTGGAGGGATCATATCCAGTCATAATAAATCCACGCCAGGTGGGAAGGGCACGTTAGGTAGAAAGGAAAGTAGATTCAAGGTGAAATCGTAAGTGATACATTTACAGTTTTCCCGCTCCTCCTTGAGGCCCTCCGGTGATGGAGTCGATGGTCCCGATGGGAGGCCGGTCCCTGGGTTGCTCCTCCCTTCTCTGTGGTTCAGGCTGTGGAAGGGCTCTTGGCTGGTCTCCTCTACCCTCAGGCCTGCGGTGGATGAATCTGTCGAGTCGACCTCGCCGAATGAGCTCCTCGATCTCATCCTGGAGCTGGATGCATTCCTCTGTGTTGTGGCCGTGGTCGCGGTGGTAGAGGTAGAACTTGTTGGGGTTGCGCTTCCCGGGGTGTGTGCGCATCCTCTCCGGTCTAGGGAGCTGCTCCCTGACCTCCATTAATACCTGGGCCTTCGAGGCGTTGAGGGGGGCGTAGTTACGAAATCTCCCTGGTGGGGAGCCCCGCCGAACCCCGTGGTCCGGGCTTCTCTGCCTGCGTGCCCGGGGTGGAGTATGGGCGCGCTTATGTCCAGGAGGGGATCGGGAACGCGGCCGAGCTTCCTTTGGCCTTTTCTCAACTGCGGGCTTACTCGAATCTCCCGCTTGCCGCTCCCTTGCTGTCTCTTCGTCCTTCATTTTGAAGACTTCTTCCGCTCGGGCGTATCCTTCAGCCCGAGCCAGTAAATCGGCAAAATCCCTGGGGTACTTCTTCTCCAGGGAGAACAAAAGATCATTCTTCTGAAGGCCACCTTTCAAGGCGGCCATGGCAACTGATTGGTCCAAGTTCTGGACCTCCAACGCCGCGATGTTAAAGCGGTTGATGTAGGCCCGTATGGACTCCCCTTCCCTCTGCTTGATGTTGATGAGGGACTCCGAACCCTTCTGGGGGCGCCGGCTGCTGACACAATGGGCCACAAATTGGTGGCTCATTTGATCGAAGGAAAAGATGGTACCCGACTTCAAAGCCGAGTACCAGTTCCTCGCTGCTCCCTTCAAAGTAGATGGGAAAGCCTGGCATAAGATGGCGTCAGGAGCGCCGTGAAGCAGCATCATCGTCCGGAAGGCCTCCAGATGATCAACCGGGTCCGAAGTCCCGTCGTAGCTTTCGAACTGGGGAAGCTTGAAGTTTGGCGGGATCGGTTCCTGCATGATCATTTGAGAGAAGGGAGGGTCAGTACAAATATCCTCACCATGAGCGGGGGGCACGTGGCGGAGTTCTTCAATCCGCCGGTTCATCTCCTAGAGCCTTCGGTCCAGAAAATCCTCTCGACTTCGAGTCTCGAGGGTCTTCTGGCAGAGCGGGGGCAGGGATCTTCCAGGGGTGGAGTCGTGGTCCGATTGAGGGCTCTCTACCCTCGGATTTGTTTTCCAGGGAAGGACGGGGCGGCTGGCCCAGGTGGCCCGCCCTGCCGTCGGGTTTTGACATTTCGGAGATGCCCTTTTCGGGTGCGCCGACGCCTGCGGTTGCTGCTGCTGCATTGCTTGCACAGCTTCGATGACGCCTCTGACCTGCTGTGCCAGCAAGTCAAATTGCTCCACGCCGACCGCCGTCGCTGGAGGACGAGGAGGAGGCTGGGAAACAGGAGGGGAGGCCGGAGCCTGAGATCTGGCCGCGGAGGCCGTGGACCGTCGTGTGGATGCCTTGCGTGGAGGCATCGAGCATGGATTTCGCCGGGGAAAATTAGGAGTGGGTGTCGAAGAGACGATCGGAGGCGGCTCCGTTGAACACTCCTTTAAGAACAAGGGTACTGCAAAGGTTCACCCCTTCCTCTAGCGCCAATTCTGTTGGTGCAAAAATCTGCTTGCGTCGGAGAAGCTGGAGTCGGAGAAGTCGCGGTCGCCGCCGGGACCTGCAAAAGAAGTCTAAACTGGAGGTGGGGTTGCTCCGGCAAGACCCTCCGACGCTCAAGTCAGTTCTCTGCCTCAACAAGAATGGAGTGCTCGAACGGAGAATTTAGCAGAGTTTTTAGATAAGAAATGAGCTTATAGAATAACGTATCTGAGTCCCCCTTTTATAGGCGGAGGAGGTAACGGATTGATGGCGACGTTGGTAACCGTCTGGTAGTGGGCCGCTCGTAGTCAGGGGGACTTTATTGCGAAGGGTAGTGGAGCAGAATCGTGGCTATCGCCGTAGCTCGCCACGTGGAATCAGTTGCGAGGAGTGGAGCAGGATCGTGGCCATTATTGCGGCCTGCCATGAAGTAGTGGAGTCACGCAGCACCTGCCGCAGGGAGCGGAGCAGAATCATGGCCGTTGATACAGAGAGTAATGGGGTCGCGTAGGGTCCGCCGCAGAGAGTGGAGCAGGGCTGCGATCATTACTGTGGCCTGTCAGGGGTGATGGAGCAGTGCGGGATCCATTGTAGGAAGTGGAGCAGGGCCGCCAAGGGGCGCAGATCTATCGGCTGAAGCTCGGCAGCGGTCGGAGTCCGGCCTCTGTAGGAATCCGGGCGGAGTCTTCCTGCAATCAAAGTTAAAGGTGAAGCCCGACTCCCATAGGAGTCCGGATGGGGTTTACCAGCAGTTGACGTTGAGGATCGAGCCCGACTCCTGTAGGAGTCTGGGTCGAGTCCCCTTGCTGTTGAAGTCGTCGGCGGAGTCTGGCTCCCGTAGGAGTCCGGACGCAGTCTATTTTGCAGTCGTTGGAGTCGAGGGCAAAGTTCGGCTCCCGTAGGAGTCCTGACGAAGCTTGCCAGCAGTTGACGTTGAGGACGGAGCCCGGCTCCCACAGGAGTCCGGGCGGAGCTGTCCTATAGTCGATGTCGGCGGTGGAGCCCGACTCCCGTAGGAGTCCGGGCGGAGTCTGCTTGCGGCTGAAGTTGTTGGCGTCGACGATGAAGCCCGGCTCCCATAAGAGTCCGGGCGGAGTTTTCCTGCAATCCAGGTTAAAGGCGAAGTCCGGCTCCCGTAGGAGTCCGGATGGGGCTTACCAGCAGTTGACGCTGAGGACGAAGCCCGGCTCCCGTAAGAGTCCGGGCGGAGCTGTCCTGTAGTCGATGTCGGTGGTGGAGCCCGGCTCCCGTAGGAGTCTGGGCGGAGTCTGCTCGTAGCTGTTGGAGTTGTCGGTGACGGAGCCCGGCTCCCGTAGGAGTCCGGGCGGAGTTGTCATGTAGTCGATTCCACTGAGGACTTCGGCTGTGGGTATTTTATACCCAACAACAAGAATTAAATATTATAATATAAAAAAAAAAAAAAATAAATCTCTTTGAATGGTGGATTCAGAATTTTTGGGTTATTTCTCTGAATTATTTTTTTTTATAATTTATGTTGGGTGTAAAACCCCCCCAGTCGAAGTTCGTGTCCGGAGTGACCCCTCGGGGATTCTGCAGACAAGCTTCGTCCGGACTCCTACGGGAGCTGGACTCCGTCTCTAACTTCAACTGCAGACAAGCTCCGTCCGGACTCCTTTGGGAGCCGGACTCCATCTCCAACTTCAACTGCAGACAAGCTTCGTTCGGACTCCTACGGGAGCCAGACTCTGTCTCTAACTTCAACTGCAGACAAGCTTCGTCCGGACTCCTACGGGAGCCGGACTCCGTCTTCAACTTCGGCTGCAGACAAGCTCCATCCAGACTCCTACGGGAGCCGGACTCCATCTTCAACTTCGGCTGTAGACAAGCTTCGTCCGGACTCCTACGGGAGCCGGACTCCGTCTCCAACTTCAACTACAGACAAGCTTCGTCCGGACTCCTACGGGAGCCAAACTTCGTCCCCAACTTTAACTGCAGACAAGCTTCATCCAGACTCCTACGAGAGCCGGACTCCATCTTCAACTTCGGTTGCAGACAAGCTTCGTCCGGACTCCTACGGGAGCCGGACTCCGTCTCCAACTTCAACTGCAGACAAGCTTCGTCCGGACTCCTACGGGAGCCAGACTCCATCTCCAACTTTAACTGCAGACAAGCTTCATCCAGACTCCTACAGGAGTCGGACTCTGTCTTCAACTTCGACTGCAGACAAGCTCCGTCCGGACTCCTACAGGAGTCGGACTCTGTCTCCAACTTCAACTGCAGACAAGCTTCGTCCGGACTCCTACGGGAGCTGGACTCCATCTTCGACTTTGATCGAAAGAAGACTCCGTCTGGACTCCTACGGGAGCTGGACTTCGTCCTCGACTTCGAACGCTGGTAAGCTCCGTCCGAACTCCTACGAGAGTCGGATTTCACCTTTGACTTCAACTACAGGTAAACTCCGTCCGGACTCCTACGGGAGTCGGACTTCATCCCCAACTTCGACTGCAAGATGACCTCGTCTGAGCTCCTACGGGAGTCGGACTTCGCCTCCAACTCTAGCTACAGACTCCAACCGAACTTTAGCCGACAAGTCTGGACCCCTTGGCAGGCCGCAGTAACGGCCACGATTCTACTCCACTCCCTGCGGCGGATCCTACGCGGCCCCATTACTCCCTGGCAGGCCGCAGTAATGGCCACAATTATGCTCCACTCCCTGATGAATCACGACAATGGATGTCGTTCCACTCCCCGCAACTGATTCCACATGGGGAGCCATGGTGACAGGCACGACTCCACCCCATTACTCTTCATGATAAATTCCTCCTGGCCCCGTACGGCCCATGACGAGGCGATCATAAACAGTCGCTATCAACTCGCTGCTCCCCCATCTATAAAAGGGGGACCCCAGATAAGTTATTCTCTAAGCCCTCATTTCTACCTAGAAACTCTGCTAAAATTTCTGTTCGAGCACTCCATTCTTATTGAGGCAGAGAACTGACTTGAGCGTCGGAGGGTCTTGCCGGAGCAACCCCACCTCCGGTTTAGACTTCTTTTGCAGGTCCCGACGGCGACCGCGACACCCTCGACTCCAGCTTCTCCGGTGCAGGTAAATTTTTGCACCAACAGGATTGGTGCTAGAGGAAGGGGTGTGTCTTCGTAGTACCCTTGTTCTTGAAGGAGCGCTCAACGGGACCACCCCCGGGCATCTTTTCCGACGTCCTCTCCTCCTTCCTCCATTTGGTCTTTGCCCGATGCCTCCCCGCAAGGCATCCACGCGATGACCCACGGCCTCCGCGGCCAGATCTCAGGCTTCGGCCTCGCCTCCAGTTTCCCAGGCCCCGCATCCTCCGGCAACGGTGGCCGGCATAGAGCGGTCGGACAATCGACCTCCGACGGATTTTGCCAACACCATCTCGGGAGGATCCCGGCAGGAAGCAACCAACGTACTGGCCATACCCCCAAGCGGCAAAAAATTGAGGAGCCCATAACCTTTACTGAAGAAGATGCTCAAGGAGTCCAATTCCCTCATAATGATGTGGTTGTGGTTTCCTTGAATATAGTAAATTACGACGTCCGTCGTATTCTTGTCGACAATGGAAGTTCAGCCGATATCTTGTTCTACGATGCCTTTTCAAGAATGTCCATCTTTGACGGCCGTTTGAGGTCGATTACCTCCCCTCTAGTAGGGTTTACCGGCGATGCTGTCCCGGTGGAGGGAATGGTGACTTTGACTGTAGCTGCGGGTCGATATCCAAGGCAATCCAGGGCTCTGGTGAATTTTCTGATGGTGAAGGCACCGTCAGCCTACAACGCAATCCTCGACCGACCTGGCCTCAATGCTCTCCGAGCCATCGTGTCAACCTACCATTTGAAGTTGAAATTTCCTACCAACCAGAGGATCGGAGAGGTCAGAGGAGACCAAGCCCTGGCCAGACACTGCTACAACATAGCCTTGCAAAGAAGCGACCAATCCGACCCCTGTCCAGTTGATGGGCTGGATGCTCGCGATGACCTCACTAAAGAGAGGGGTGGCCCAATCGAAGATCTGGTACCTATCCCTTTGAACGACAGAAATGCTGAGCATGTGGCGATGATCGGCTCCAACCTGGGGGAAGAGGTGCGGATGCGTCTCATCAATTTTCTACGAAAGAATGCGGACGTCTTCGCTTGGGTTCCGACGGACATGCCGGGGATCGACACGGAAGTCATGGAGCACTGACTAGCCGTCGATCCAAAGCATCGACCAATGAAAGAAAAAATCCGAGGTCATGCACCAGAGAGGCAAAAGGCGATAGTCGAGGAAGTGGACAAACTTCTGAAAGCTGGATTCATTAGAGAAGTCAATTATCCTGATTGGATTTCCAACGTTGTCCTAGTCAAAAAGGCAAACGGCAAGTGGAGGATGTGCATAGACTTCAAAAAGCTGAATAAAGCTTGCCTAAAGGACAGCTACCCCCTTCTCAGAATCGATCAACTGGTGGACGCGACCTCGGGCCATGAGCTCCTCACCTTCATGGATGCATTCTCCGGCTATAATCAAATCAGGATGGCACCGGAAGACGAAAAAAGGGCTGCTTTCATTACTAACCGTGGCCTTTACTGTTACAGGGTCATGCCTTTCGGCCTCAAAAATGCAGGCGCAACCTACCAGTAGTTGATGAACAAAATCTTCAAGGAGCAGATCGGCCGCAACATGGAGGTCTACGTGAATGACATGCTCGTAAAAAGCAAATCTTCCATGGACCACATCGCCAACCTCGAGGAGACCTTCGATGCCCTCCGAAAATATAAAATGAAGCTGAACCCGACTAAATGCACTTTCGGAGTGACCTCAAAAAAATTCCTGAGCTTCATGGTGTCGGGGCATGGGATTGAGGCCAATCCAGAAAAAATTTGCGCCATCCAGGAGATGGCCGCCCCAAAGTCGATAAAAGAGGTTCAGCGCCTTACAGGGAGGGTAGCAGCCCTGAATCGCTTCGTCGTGAGGTCGGTCGAATGGTGCTTACCCTTCTTCCAAACCCTCAAGCAGCCGAAGAACTTCTGTTGGACCCCTGAGTGCCAACAGACATTCGAAGAACTAAAGAACTACCTTGGCTCACCTCCGCTGTTGGCGAAGCCAGAGCCTGGAGAAGAACTGTTTTTATACCTGGCGGTCTCTCCCATTGCTCTCGTGGCAGTCCTTGTCAAAGAAGAAGCAAAAGTCCAATGGCCAATCTACTACGTCAGTCGCGCGTTGAGAGACGCCGAGACCAGGTATACTAAATTAGAAAAATTGACTTACGCCCTGTTGATTGCAGCCCGGAGGCTCCGACCCTACTTTCAAGGGCACACCATAACGCTGCTCACCGACCAACCGATCAAGGTGATTCTACACCGGGCGGATGCCTCCGGGAGGATGGCAAAATGGGCGATCGAGCTCATAGAATTCGATATCAACTATCAACCCAGGCCAGCAGTGAAGGCCCAGATATTGGCAGATTTCATAGTGGAATGTACTATCCCAGAGGAGGCCGAACCTGAACAAGGCGAAATTGATGGCCTGGAGCCCCGACCGAACTCCCCCAAAGAAGAAGCAGATCCCTCTGATTGCTTTTGGGCCCTCTACGTGGATGGGTCTTCCAACATGTCAGGCACAGGTGCAGGCCTAATCTTGATCAGTCCAGAGGGAATCATCGCGGAGTACGCTCTACGCTTCGAGTTCCCTGCAACAAACAACGGAGCGGAATATGAAGCTCTGATCGCAGGACTGAGGATCGCCAAAGAACTGGGAATAGATCGGCTCCAGGTCCACAGCAACTCTCAACTAGTAGTGGGACAAGTCAACAAAAATTACGAAGCATGGGAGGACAGCATGGCTAAATATCTTGAAAAGGTAAAGGAGCTCGTCCCCGCCTTCAGCAACTTTGACATCAGGCAGATTCCGAGGTTGGAAAATACCAGGGCCGACCTTCTCTCCATGCTGGCAATGCTGGCTCCGACCGAATTACCCAAGGTTGTTCTCTTTGAAGTGCTCAAGTGCCCGAGTACGGAAGAATCACGGCCCGTGTTGGAAATTGACCACGAGCCCAGCTGGATCGACCCACTGATAACATATCTCAGAGATGGCATCCTCCCCCAGGACACGAAAGAAGCTCAGAAGCTCCGGAATCAAGCCTCCTGATACATCCTTTATGAGGGCAAGTTGTACAAGAGATCATACTCTTTATCCCTTTTGAAATGTCTCCGGCCTTCGAAAGCTGACTATGCCTTGTGGGAGGTGCATGAAGGAATCTGCGGAAGCCATCTGGGGGCTAGATCTCTATCCCACAAGTTGCTCTGCCAAGGATATTACTGGCCGACGATGCATCATGACTCGATTGAATATGTCAGAAAGTGTGATCGATGCCAGAGATACGCCAACATCCAGAGACAGCCCGCCACCGAGCTTACACCCTTGAGTGCCCCATGACCTTTTGCGCAATGGGGGATGGACATCCTTGGACCCTTTTCTGTGGCGTCGGGGCAGAGGAAGTTCCTCCTGATAGCGATTGACTACTTCACCAAGTGGGTTGAAGCCGAACCCCTGGAAAAAATCACAGAAGCTAAAGTGCAAGATTTCATTTGGAAGTCAATCATATGCAGGTTCGGTCTGCCAAGGACCCTAATCACTGATAACGGGCGGCAATTCGCAGGAGCAAGATTCATCGAATTCTGTGAAGATCTAAACATCTCCCACAACTTCACATCAGTAGCCCATCCTCAGGCGAACGACGAAGCTGAAGTGACCAACAGAACCCAGCTACAGGGGATCAAGACAAGGCTTGAAAAGGCGAAGGGAACTTGGGCAGACAAACTTTATCATGTGCTGTGGGCGTATCGAACTACCCAAAGACTGCCCACGGGGGAGACCCCCTTTACTTTAGCCTTCGGAACGGAGGCCGTCATCCCAATTGAGCTTAAACTCCCATCGGCACGAGTCATGGCATTCAACGAACATCAAAATTCGCAAGGTCTTAAAGCCAACCTTGACTTGGTGGAAGAAAAGCGGAAGGTAGCTCAAGTTCGGATGGCAGCCTACAGACAGAAAGTCACCCGCTATTACAATTCTCGGGTCAAGAATAAAGCCTTTAGAGCAGGAGATCTAGTGTTTCGATGAGCCACTATCTCGCAACCTCAAGATCGAGGGAAGCTCGCCCCAAACTGGGAAGGCCCGTATGAGGTCAAAGAAGTAGTCCGGCCCGAAACTTATTACCTCAAGGAGCTCGGAGGAGCAGACCTCCCGCAACCATGGAGCTCGAAAAACTTACGAATGTATTACTGATAACTCTATTTTAAATAAAAGTTGTATATCTACATATCTCCCCTCTTGGCACTAGCTTATATCGACAGGGCAGTCAAAATAAACTGTGTCAGAAGTAGGAGGGGAACTTCGTCTCGACAAAGTCGAAGGCCCGGTTCCCTTTAGACCGGATAGGGGGAGAGGCCTTGCAACGCCCATATGCGCCCCCACAGCCCTGTTAGGGACAGGAGGAGAACCTCGCCCTAACTTGAGCAAAGTCGAAGGCCTGGTTCTCTTTAGACCGGATGGGGGGAGAGGCCTTGCAACGCCCATATGCGCCCCCACAGCCCTGTTAGGGACAGGAGGAAAACCTCGCCCTAACTTCAGCAAAGTCGAAGGCCCGGTTCTCTTTAGACCAGATGGGGGAGAGGCCCTGCAACGCCCATATGCGCCCCCACAGCCCTGTTAGGGACAGGAGGAGAACCTCGCCCTAACTTGAGCAAAGTCGAAGGCCCGGTTCTCTTTAGACTGGATGGGGGGAGAGGCCTTGCAACGCCCATATGCACCCCCACAGCCCTGTTAGGGATAGGAGGAAAATCTCGCCCTAACTTGAGCAAAGTCGAAGGCCCGGTTCTCTTTAGACCGGATGGGGGGAGAGGCCCTGCAACGCCCATATGCGCCCCCACAGCCCTGTTAGGGATAGGAGGAGAACCTCGCCCTAACTTGAGCAAAGTCGAAGGCCTGGTTCTCTTTAGACCGGATGGGGGGAAGGGCCCAGCAACGCCCATATGCGCCTCCCAGCCCTGTTAGGGACAGGAGGAGAACCTCGCCCTAACTTGAGCAAAGTCGAAAGCCCGGTTACACCTAGATCAGATGGGGGGAAGGGCCCAGCAACGCCCATATGTGCCCCTGCAGCCGTGTTAGAGACAGGTGGAGAACCTCATCCTAACCAGAGCTGAAACCTGTTACGACAGAAATAGGAGAAAAACCTCGCCCCGACATCAATTAAGGTCTGGTCATTCAAGACTAGATGAGAAAAAGGGGGACCTTCCCAGCGACCCCTTCGCAATAAGGCTCAGTCCCGACTCCTACGAGAGCCAAACTTTGCCCTCGACTTTGACCGCTGGCAAGTCCGTCCGGACTCCCACGGGAGCCGAACTTCACCCCGACTTCACCTACGGGAGCCGGACTCCCGTGGCCCCACCAAGAGCGGAAGAAAAATCCCACTCGAAAAAGAAAAAGGGGGGAGGGGTTAAGAAGGAAAGTGATGGACTACATCAACGACGAATGAAAAAAAAACAGCGTCAAAGATGCAGAGAACCCCATCTCAGCAAGGATTGGGGTTCTTCTCAAGAACCCCAGCTCTCAAGAAAGCTCTCAACGCAAGCCCGAGATGAGACAACTTCCTCAGGGGGACGGAAGCTCGGACCTCCGAGCCCAAGCCCTGATGGGGGGCACCAAACCCGAGCGGCCCCAGACAAATCTACGGCCACGGATGAAAAGGATGGGTCGATATGATGGCAATCGGGT
This sequence comes from Elaeis guineensis, assembly GCF_000442705.2. Classification (NCBI taxonomy): domain Eukaryota; kingdom Viridiplantae; phylum Streptophyta; class Magnoliopsida; order Arecales; family Arecaceae; genus Elaeis; species Elaeis guineensis. The sequence goes on along the minus strand of NC_025993.2, from coordinate 64,189,047 downwards.
ACCTCCGAACAATGCAAAGGCCGAAAAGAAGCTCGGCAAGCGACAATTCAACACATGAGTAAAAAAGGTAGCAAAAAATTTTCTTTTCATATTATTCATCAAATATACATTATAGAGCCATTAAGGTTGAGGGAGAAGGATAACTGAAAGGTGAGCCGATGTGACAACTACCGGTAACCTACGGACGACGTCAAAAAAAAAAAAAAAAAAGAGAAAAAGAGAAAAAAAAAGGAGAAAAAGAAGAAAAGAAGAGAAATAGAGAGAAGGGAATACAACAATAAAAATGGTAAAGGAAAGAAGCTTGGCAGACAACAATTCGACGCAAAGTGCGGACGAAGTAACAAAATCTCCTTCCCATTTTTTGATTAAAAAGATGTACGTTACAAGACCCAGAGGGCCAGAAAAAGAAAACATTATTACAAGACTCGAAAGGGATACATCGGAGGCCACTTCAAGCTGTAGACTTCTCTTCCTGGTTCTGTCCTTCCCAGCAGTATTTTTCAGTACGTGTGATAAGCCTCTCGACTCTCGCCCCCTGCCTCATTCTGCTTCACCTCCGAAATCCCAACCCTAGGGGGAAAAGGATGGGATAGAATTCAGGGAGCAGCAAGGGCAACGACAGCGGCGAAGATAACCTATTTCAAGAAGAACTGGAGTTACCCCAGAGGTAGCAATGGTGCCGGAGATATGCGCCACCACCGTATGCTCCACGACCACCACCGTCCTAGGTGTTCCGGCAAGGTCGGCATGCACTAATTCCACCGTCCCCGCAATAAGTTCTACTGCCCCACCATCGACGCTGATCGCTTCTGGTCCCTCGACCCCGACGACATCAAGGATCCCGCCACGGCTTGTGACGAAAGCTCTGCCCCCTTGACCGATGTCGCCCCGTTCAGCTACTCCAAAATTCTCAAGCGAAATGCCTTCATCGGTTGTCCCCGTTATTAAACCCCTGTTGTTGAAGGAATTCTCCCTCGAGCCCCCTTTAAGGCGACGAGAACCCTCAGCGGCAGTTTGACAACCGAAGAACTCGCAGACTACTATTCTCCTCCTCACACTCTTCCTAGTCCGTGGCATCCTCTTGAGATTGGCCTATGGGGTGGAGGCCCTGGTGGGGGAACCCCTCGAAGAGACTCGGAGGACTGGAGATGGTGGAGAGGCGGCGAAGATGGCAAAGACCGGTGCGAAGGATGCTCGGGATCGGATGGGGCACCGATGGAGTGGCTGAGTGGCTAAGCTCTCAGGCGAAAGAAAGGCGTCGACCCTCAGGCGAAGTGAAGCCCATGGAGGAAAGGCAGGGGCTTAAATAGGCAACGGAGCCTGGCGCAGTTATGGTGGCAGATGTCCTTAGGTCAACCAGTGCCCACCACGTGTCCCCCACACCGCAGCATAGGGTTGACCATTCGCGGACTTTTATGGTGCGACGCTTAGGATCACGTCCTGGTGGGAGTTTCGAAAAAACTCTTCGGGTCGCCCTAATCAGAAAAAGGCTCCAGCATGCGCACATTAAATGCCAGGATTTTCGAGGATGATCGTGTGCAGAATTCAAGGAAACGACTTCGGCTGTGAAAAATCTCTGTACTTCCTTCGATCGAAACTCGAACTCAAAAGTAGGGGGACTGGTGTTGGGTGTAAAACCCCCCCAGCCAAAGTTTGTGTCCGAAGTGACCCCTTGGGGATTATGCAGACAAGCTTCATCCGGACTCCTACGGGAGCCGAACTCCATCTCTAACTTCAACTGCAGACAAGCTCCGTCTGGACTCCTACGGGAGCCAGACTCCGTCTCCAACTTCAACAGCAGACAAGCTTCGTCCGGACTCCTACGGGAGCCGGACTTCGTCTCTAACTTCAACTGCAGACAAGCTTCGTCCGGACTCCTATGGGAGCTGGACTCCGACTTCAACTTCGGCTGCAGACAAGCTCCGTCCGAACTCCTACGGGAGCCGGACTCCGTCTTCAACTTCGGCTGCAGACAAGCTTCGTCTGGACTCCTACAGGAGCCGGACTCCGTCTCCAACTTCAACTGCAGACAAGCTTCGTTCGGACTCCTATGGGAGCCGGACTTCATCCCCAACTTTAACTACAGACAAGCTTCATCCGGACTCCTACGAGAGCTAGACTCCATCTTCAACTTCAGCTGCAGACAAGCTTCATTCGGACTCCTACGGGAGCCGGACTCCGTCTCCAACTTCAACTGCAGACAAGCTCTGTCCGGACTCCTACGGGAGCCGGACTCCGTCTCCAACTTCAACTGCAGACAAGCTTTATCCGGACTCCTACGGGAGCCGGACTCCGTCTCCAACTTTAACTGCAGACAAGCTTCGTCCGGACTCCTACGGGAGCCAGACTTCGTCTCCAACTTCAACTGCAGACAAGCTTCGTCCGGACTCCTACGGGAGCCGGACTCCATCTTCGACTTTGATCGAAAGAAGACTCCGTCCGGACTCCTACGGGAGTCGGACTTCGTCCTCGACTTCGAATGCTGGTAAGCTCCATCCGAACTCCTACGAGAGTCGGATTTCACCTTTGACTTCAACTACAGGTAAACTCCATCCGGACTCCTACGGGAGCCGGACTTCATCCCAAACTTCGACTGCAGGAAGACCTCATCCGAGCTCCTACGGGAGCCGGACTTCGCCTCCAACTCCAGCTATAGACTCCAACCGAACTTCAGCTGACAAGTCTGGACCACTTGGTAGGCTGCAGTAATGGCCACGATTCTGCTTCACTCCCTGCGGCGGATCCTATGCGGCCCCATTACTCCCTGGCAGGCCACAGTAACGGCCACGATTCTGCTCCACCCCCTGACGAGTCACGATAACAGATGCCGTTCCACTCCCCGCAATTGATTCCACATGGCGAGCCATGGTGACAGCCACGACTCCACCCCATTACTCTTCATGATAAATTTCTCCTGGCCCCGTACGGCCCACGACGAGGCAATCATAAACAGTCGCTATCAACCCGCTGCTCCCCCATCTATAAAAGGGGGACCCCAGATATGTTATTCTCTAAGCCCTCATTTCTACCTAGAAACTCTGCTAAAATTTTCGTTCGAGCACTCCATTCTTGTTGAGGCAGAGAACTGACTTGAGCGTCGGAGGGTCTTGCCGGAGTAACCCCACCTCTGGTTTAGACTTCTTTTGCAGGTCCCGGTGGCAACCGCGACACCCTCGACTCCAGCTTCTCCGGTGCAGGCGGATTTTTACACCAACAATTTAATTTATACTTTTGATTTCTTGCTATTCTATTTCTTATTAATCTTTCTATAATTAATTCTCTTTTATTTTTTTCTTCATATAAAAAAATAGATAATCACCCTAAATCTCTGTGGAGACGATCCTGACTCACCCTATCTATATAGTCTGAGTTGGTTTTTATTTTTGACCGTCTACGACAGTAATCAAAATTTTGGCACCATTGTCAGGGATCTAGGCATGATTATTTAAAAAAAAAATTCTTAGTTTCTTTTTAATTGCTTTCTAACTTGCTTAGTTCCTTAGTCAAACTTACTTTCTTTCAAAAAAAAAAAAATCTCTACATTGACACCTCATAATCTACTTAAAAAATTAGATACTTAATCCCAAAACTTAAAAAGTAAAATAAATTAATTTATTCTTAACTAACTACCAAATCTGATCACTTTTTCTTCTTGCATTGTATAATTCCATAAAACATCTTAAGGGCACAAATCCTAAATAAGATAAGGTGAAGATTTCATCACCCTTCTTTGGCTCACAAATCACCATCCTGCATATTACATTGACCTAAATCTTAACTTAAAATCAATTAGAAGTTGACCCCTAAGAACTTTCGAGCTCAATAGGACAAGGGACCTAAGAGTAAGATCGGGTTAGGGTTAGTCAGTTTGACTGGTGTCTAGGAAAGTGGTTCAAGGACTACATTCTGAAGGAAGGTGGTTATTTAATTGATTCCGTTCGCTTACTTGACCAACTCAGTTGGTGTCTAAAGAAAGCAACGGGAGGACCCCTACCGACCTTACACTTACCTAGCCAGTTGAGTGGCTAGTCTTTTACCTGGAGTGCTCAAAGGTAACCTTAACAAATTAGAAGCTGTCTAGATCTAGAGTTACCCTTAGCTAGGATTGATTGTATAACATGACTACTAACCTACAAATATTAACCTTAATTAAAAAGCTCTTCTCTATCATCTCTAGATTCAGGACTCCTTAAATCCCCATCTTTAGAATTCTTTTCTCATCTATTTTCTCTTCTTTAAAAAAAATAAAATAAAAAAAAATTATAAAAATAACTAAAAATTTCCAAATTTCTTCGTGGACAAGGTTATCTAGTCAATTAGTGAGAATAGATCTAAACTTTGCATCGAGTCCAGTAGACCTTAAGCCCACTATGGGTGAACCCGAACATGAACCTAGGGTCTTGAAAGACCTTTGCTATCCAGTTAGGATAGCCCAACCCTTATGTATCCAACTGCCACAAACTGATACCAATTTTGAAATTAAACCTCAGATCATAAACATGCTTTCTAAATTCATCGAAATCGAGGATGCATACATTTTTATGAAAAAAATTGAGGAAGTATGCACCATGATGCGACTTCAACAGCTCACTGAGGATGCTGTAAAACTTAGATTGATCAACTTTGCCCTCAAGGATAGTACCAAAAAGTGGTTATACAGTCTTCCTAATCAATCCATCACATCATGGGAGGGTTTTGTTAGAGTGTTCTTGAAAAAAATTTTTCACACCATAAGACTGCCAAATTTAGGAATGAAATTAATCAATTTTATCAATTACCAGGTGAGTCTTTTTGGAAGTGCTTTGATCATTTTAAGAACCTTTTGAGTCAATGCCCACACCATGAAATAGAAACTTGGAGGCTGTGCCAAATCATTTATGAAGGACTAGACCCAAACTCAAGAACCATGTTAAAATCAATGTGTGAGGGTCAATTCATGAATAAAGAACCCATAGAAGCCTGATAATTTCTAAAGGATCTAGCAGAAAAGAGTCTACAATTGGAGATTACTAGAAAACCTGACAGACACACACCTTCAAGAGGAGGTGTATATCAAGTTCAACCTTCCCTAGCTGAAGAGGCTAAATTCGTATTTTTGATCTGTAGGATAGAGGCTCTAGAACTCAAAGAACACACCCAAGTGAACCAAGTTGCAACAACCACTTGCAATGGGTGTACCAGATCACATGATGGAAGGATGTCCTTTCTTGATGGGTCCAGTTGAGAACGAAGTAGCACAGGTGAACGCAACCTATCAAAGACCCGTAAATGACCCCTACGCACCAACATACAATCTAGGATGGAGGAACCACCCCTAATTTTTTTTCATCACAAGGGTCAAACTCAATTAGATTTGCTTTCACTCAACCCAACCCCAAACCCACTCAATCATCAAATATCCCATCAGGTTTCAACAATGATCAAAGGCTTAACTTGCTAGAAAAGAGTCTGAAAATCCTAGCAAAATTATTTGCTAGCACCAACACTACACTGAACAACTTCATGCAGACCACAAGCAAGCTTTTAACTTCCAATGCCCAGGCTATTACCCGTTTAGAGATGCAATTAGGTCAATTAGTCATGACTGTAAGTGAAAAAAAAAAGTAAACTATCGAGTCAATCCGAGACTAATCCTAGGACCCAGAACAATCAAGGACCATAACAAGGAGCCCAGATCAACCAATTAAATGTAATTCACACTTTAAGATCTGAAAAATAAGTAGACAACCATGTCGATACACCTGAAGATCAAGATAAACCATTATCTAAATCTCCTCTTATAAACTGATAGCAAACGTGGACCGTCGGATCTGGGTCGAGATGGATGTCAGTGGCCCTTTGAATATCAGTGGCCCTTTGAAAATTATTTGATAAAATTCAAAACTTTACGGTACTTAAATCTAAATTTTTTCTTTACTCGAGGACAAGCAAAGTTCAAGTTGGGGGATATGATAAGTAGTGTATTTTTATATTTATTGAAGATATTTTTGATAATTTTTAATGCTAACATCTTCTTAAAAATCTAATTTCATGAATTTATTAATTTTTTTTAAAAAATAAGTAATTTTAAAAAAATCTAAAATTAGATATATTTATGAAAAATAAGATATTAATTTAATTGAATAATTTAAACACCAAAATAATATAAAATTCTTGAGAAATTTAATGCATATATTTTTTAATTTTTCAAAAAAAAATTAGAGCAAAAATGGAGCCAAAATATCCTAAAAAATAAAGAAAATAGCCTTCGATGCACGGTGGACCAGTTGGTCGGTCCACGAAATCAGGGTATGGTCCACAGAAATAGTTTGCGATCCACAGGTGTGGTTCACAGGTGAGGCAAAAGGTTTTGCATGATCGGATGGTCAAAATTCAATCCATCACATGATTGGACAGCTGAGGATGCTCCCGACTGTGTTAAGGAGATATATGGCATGATCCGACAACCCAGAACCAATCTGAACCCAGATCGGATGGTTGTGGTTGAATCCGACCCTGCTAAGGAGTAAAAGGCTCATTTTTGGGCTGATTTGAGCAGTCCAATCCAGATCTGATGGTCAGAAATATTTTTAAAAGATTAATATATTTTCTAAGGGTTTTAGGACTCTTTTTCCTATCAAAAAATTATAAAAAAATCATCTATAAATAGAAAATTTGGAAATAAGCTATAGAAGTAGAAAAAATTAGAGAAAAAGTAAGAAAAAAATAGAAAAAAAATTTAAGGAGCTTTAAGGATCAATTATTGGGAGATTATGGAGCTAGAGAACTTGATGCGGGGCTAAATCCCTTCAATTCATGAATATGATGAAGCCTGTAAATGGGTTTCTATTTTTTTTTGTATTTAATTTTTATGCAATAAAATTTTGCTTTTATTTCATATCTTTCTACTTTTTTCTAAGGTATTGATCCAGCCTACATGGCCTATACCTTCTATTGACATGCCGTGATCTCTGGATACGGTACATGCTTAGAAAAGATAGATCGTGGTATGCTAGATTAAATCTTATATCCTATAATTGAATTTAGATAGTTTATACTCTAATAGGATGAGCTGTATACAGTTCGTATCTCTTAGAGATAAACTATACTAATACCTTAATTACAAGAATTAAATATTATAATATAAAAAAAAAAGAAAATAAATCTCTTTGCATAGTTGATTCAGAATTTCTGAGTTATTTTTTTGAATTATTTTCTTTCATAATTTAATTTACACTTTTGATTTCTTGCTATTCTATTTCTTGTTAATTCTTCTGCAATCAATTCCCTTTTATTTTTCTCTTCATATAAAAAAAAAGGTAATCACCCTAAATCCCTGTGGAGACGATCCTGACTCACTCTATCTATATAGTTTGAGTTGGTTTTTATTTTTGACCACCTACGACAGCGATCATCTGTGACCACAGTAATGTGATTGATGAAAAAAAGTTTTCATAGAAGTCACAACTGAACTTGAGCTAATCAATCTATCATATGACTGATGTTAAGATTTGATGATTTATCCATCACCTGCCATCTAGTTGAAACTCACGATAAAGGGACTAAATCACACGTTAACTACACCTAGAGGTTCATTTTAGTTCTACTGGATTGCCACTACATACTGTTAGGTATCACCGATGGATTGTGAGAGCTCACTAGGGTTATTTCAGATCGATAATTTTTTATTGAGTTAGAGTGGAATTGTTCCGACCTATTGAAAAAAGTTTCAATGATATGATGATAGGGATCATTGTATACCTCACTACCAGATAGAATTGAACCTATGAGGTCATACAACAAAGAGATTAGGCATAGAATAAGAAATTGAGCTTATGAAGTGTCTATTGAGTTTAGAAAAATCCATTGGATCCATGGTAACCTTGCTAGCACAAAGTTGGACCCAATTTCTCTTTTCGTTAGAATTACTTATTTGATAAGATAATTTTAATTTAATTACCTACTAATTACTTATCTGAATATGATTTATGAGACTCCAATTGTTGGGTGTCTAAGGTTTTGGATCACATAAATTAAGGGTGCAAGTCCCTTATGAATCTCCTTAATAGTTATTATGGGGCGTCACTTTGATTTGATCAATTTAGGCATGTCCATTAATTAGAGGGCCTTTGGTTTTCATATAGGGTTTCTCTTAGGTGCAAAAGAGGGTGTCTAATTATAAGTGTAAGGGATCCAATAGTTGACGCCTAATGGGCTTCCTAATGTAAGTTGGATAACTTAAGTTAAATAGGAATCCTAATGCAAGTAAGACTTGTATTATATAATTGAATAGGATTCAATCCTTATGCCTATTTAAAGGGACCTCCCCTAAGATCCTTAGAGCATCAAAACCAGTAGCCCCTCACACCCAAAGTCTCTCCCCATGCCCTCTCTTCCTCTCCCTTTCTCTTCTCTTGGGTGTTCTATACACCCCTTCCTTAGGACGCACATCCCAAGGAGTTCCACACCCAAAAGAGTTTGGATGCCTTTTTCTTACTGATTTTTAGTATCTGGTAGCAGCACATAGTAAGAAGAAACTCTTGTTGGGAAATGTGTCCCAAAAAGCCAATCGTCAAGCTGTTGACGGTTGAGCAACTAAGTATTGTAATTGATTTGTTAATAAATAAAATATATTTGGCATCTTCATCATAAGCTTTCATCTTCTAATGAACTCCGTTGTTATGATGAAGTCCTTAGGACTATTTAGGTTCGATAAAGAGAGGATTTATCGATTAGTTTTTAAAACTGTTCACGACCAAATGATAGGCTGTTAATAAGGACGACAGCTTCTATCGAGCATAGGTCGCTGTAGGCCATATGGGTTGGTTGTCCTTTTAACCAAAGAGTGTGGAGACACTGGTATGGCATACAGGTGAGATATAAAGGTACATCATCATTGAACGTGACCAACTCCAGAGTATTCTGCTGTCGAGAATGTCTCTGATGGGATATAGGTATAAGTGTCCCTTAGTCCTGAGATCGCCTCAGTGACTTGCAAGCAACTCACTGTGCTTTGGTACTGGACTAACTGAATTTCTAATTCTGGGATGGAAGGCTTCTGGGCACAGTCAAGTACTTGTGAAGTCAGAATGTGATCGAGATGGGATTGACCACTCCAAGAGTTGGAGAAGAATGAGTCGCTGTATTTCAATTTAGCAAAACCTTGGCCAGGATAATCCATCAGATGGATTTGATATTTTGAAATACAATGTGGACAACCTGATCAGAGTTGATAGTTGAGCTCTGGGGTGTCCTATGATCATTTTGGTCAAGGGGATGAATTATATGAAAACTATATCCGCATGGGTTCTAAGGATGTTGTTCTACACATTCGACCTATCCGGTCGTCAGGTACCATTGCTAGATGGTCACTTCGATTGGTATAGAAATTTGTTCCTATGCTACCAGCTTAGGTTCGGACCTATGAGGTCACACACATTAGAGTTCATGATCCGATCAGATGGTTGATCAACGATTAAGAATCGTTCTAGGGTTAAATGATCAATACGATTGACATTTAACCCAGTGCAAGTGTTGCATGAGGATCGATTAGCAATTCGATTGCTAATTGGCTTAATTTGATTAAGCCAATGGGCTGAGATTAAGTCTAATTAAATATGATTTAATTAGATTTTTTTTGGGCTTGATTGGATCAAGTCCAATTGGTTTATTGGATAAGCCAAGTGCAAGGAAAAACTAGTCCTAGTTCAACTAGGACTTGGGTCAATCTAATTTCTAATTTGATTAGAAAATTAAATCAGATTTAAATCTAATTTAATCTGATTAAATTAGGTTTTTAATTGGGTTAAGACCTATTTTAATTGGGTTGATCTAATTTTGATTTGATTTGGTTTGGGAAACCAAATTAAAACAAGTCATAAGACAAAATCCTAGTAAGACTAGGATTCCACCTTGCGCCACATAAGCCTTCTCCACGCCCTCTCTCTTATTCAACGCCAATCTTCACTTATTTTGTATGACAAAAGCCCTCTCTCAGATCTCTCCCACGCTCACAAAAGGTATCCTCTCTTCTTTTTTACATGGAAGGTGGTTTGGATCAAATCTAAAAGGAATAAGTTTGGATTTCGAATTCTATGAGATAGAGTTTTAGAAATCCAAAACTCTTTCAATTTTGCACCGAATTTATCCAATTTTTTTTTGAAATTTTTGTGGCTTTTAAGGTATACATTGTGCACCCTTTTTTGTTGATCCATACATGAAAATATGAAGGAGGTGCTCAAGAGTTGGACGTCCCTTAACTTGCCATGTTTGGATAAGCCTTGACTAGGTGTTTGACCTAGATAAGGACTCTATCATATCTCTCTATATAAGATGAGTTTCTTTATGAAATTTTAGATGAAGTCAGAGATTTGAGAGGCCTTTGTGCCATCCAAAAATTAGAAATAAATACCTTTGGGTCATGGAGATATAAAAGATGCAAGTTTGGGTGTCTAGAGAGAAAAACGTGAAGAAGAAGAGGGTCTTCTTCTTGGGTTTTTGTTTTCACATCTTTCCTCCCTCCATCTTGAGTTTCCTGAGAGTGTCTCAGATCTGAAACTCCTCCTTCTACTTTCCATCTTTGGAAGAGTCTAAATCAAGATGAAGGAGGCACCTGATCAACCATCAAAGAAGGATCAGCGCAGTACTAGCATACTGTGCTGATTTTCTGAAGCAGGACTTCTGATCGAGATTCGTGGGCTCGTGTGGACGACTCCTAAAGGCCGGACGTGTGTGCGGCTTGCAACATCATCCTCAAGCCCAGATCAGCAAGGTTAGAACATCTAACTTGCAAGGTAATAGATCTGATCTATTGTTTAATACATACATTAGATGTAGTATAGAAACATGTTGATATGATCAACATGTAGTTCATGCTATATTTATATATTTTAATTTTTGATTTAATGCCATGTAATAATCATGTAATATGATCTTAGATCTAGGGATTTTTTGATCTTAGAAAATAAATTTTGATTTATTTTAGTCTTCCGCTGTATGATCTTGAAAAAGTTTCAAGATCTAACCCTCTTTTTCAAGATCTAACCCTGAAACCCTAGATCTGGTTCCTTCAATTGGTATCAGAGCAAGGTTCTTTATTACATGATTATTTATACATGCTTAGATTATTTTTAGATTAGATCTAATTTATAATCTGATTATTAAATCTGAAATTAAAATTTTAGATCAATCACAAACTGCAAGGTTGTCCTGCTGTAAGGTTTACCCCTTACAGTGCAAAGGTTGTCCTAGTTTGTGTAGATCTATCTTTAATCATAAATTTATTAGATATGATCTAGATTAAATTTATAATTTATTAGATTTAAAAGATGTTTAAATCTGAAATAAAATCTCTTTGTTAATAATTTTTGTGCAAAAAAATTGTTTAAAGTTGAAATTATTTCGATTACATGAACCTGTTTAAATTAGATCTAAAGTAGTTTCATGTTTATTTCACTTGCATCTTGATTATGAATCAAACATGCAATATGGTTGGTAGAATCATATTGTAAAATTATTTTACAAATATAAAAATTATTTTTTGAAAAGCCGAACCCAACCCTCAGCCCAAAACTTAATTAAGAATTAAGAAGTTGTTTGATTAGGTTCTAGGATTGTGAATTGAAGAACCTAAGACACAAATCATAACACATTGGGTTAATGGGTTAGTGGGAATTAGGTCCATTAATTGGGTTAGACCTATGGTTAGATTAAAGATGGACTTAATTAGAGAATTGACTAAATCTAATCAATTGTTGTCTTAGATTAGGTCAAGGATTCTCTAGATCAATTACAATAGTTGTAGTTGGTCAAGTCCATGTCTTTAACGAGAACCAAATGGACTTGATTCTTGGCTAAGCGGTCTAGCACGAACTGTTAGGTTGATCTAATCAAAACTAATTAAACCAGTTGGTGTCTAAGGTAAACCAGACCGGTAGTTTTTAATTGGGAGCCCGCTTATCTGGCCATTTCTGATGGTGTCTAAGGCAAGCTTTGGCAGACCCTCCCACTGATCGAACTTACCTGGCCTCTTGGTAAAATTATGTTTTGATCGGATCACTTGACTATTCGAGCTGACCCATGTCAGCTAGGTAAATCAGTGTGACTGATTTAGGTGCTCCTAGACCAGCCTTGGTCTCCCTTAAGCTGACTTGGTGAAGCCAGTGGGAGGATCATGATAAGCTGGTTCATCTGACTTCATCATCTATATTATTTAAATCCTCTAAAATTATTAGGTCCTTAAAATGATAAAGTTATGGAGATAACTGAGTCATAGCCTCCCATTAAGGTGTTTGATAATGAGTCCATTAACTCAATAATCATTGCAGACCCAAAGGCCTGGTGCTTGTTGACTAATGGAATTATCACTCATCATATGACGACATGGAAGTGTCTCTCTAATGGTGGTTAGGTGAGCCAACCAAAGTTGGGTTTAATCATTCATTGGTTAGATACACCAAGTATGATCATGTTAATGGTTGGACCTAACTGGATCCTTACAGTGGAGGCCAAAGCCTACTGATTAGGTTTCTGGGGCAAAATTAAAATTACTAGAAATTATTTAGAGAAACAATTGGTTATGAACCTACCCTTAGATGTACATGGGTTGACCAACCAAAGTTGGGCTTGTGTGCAGTCTAAGTGGATTCTAGTACCCGCTAAGGAATTAGGGTAATTCCTCGAGTTGGAGGTAGAGGCTACCAATTCGAATAAAATTTTGGGAGAAACCTTTTGATTAAAGTCCAAATCTTTAGGTTTAATGAATCAATTACTAATTAAGTTATGGTTCTCCTTTGTGCAAATATGGCCACTTCCCTATCGCTCCGATCATTGTTGGACAATGATAAGTTGGTGGGACCCAATTTCGATAGTTGGTACCGAAAGTTGAAGATAGTCCTGGAGCATGAATGGATCCTATATGTGATAATAGATCCTGCACCTGAGGAGCCAGCTATCAATGCACGTGGAACAATTAGAGACACTTACCAGAAGTGGCTCAGTGATCGGACCACGGTGTGCTGTATCATGCTGGCTATCATGAGCGACGAGTTCAGTCGCAGATTCGAGATGGCTCAGCCAAAGGACAAGTTTCAAGTGTTGGAGGATGCCTTTGGCACACCCGATGATGTGGAGAGGCACAAGACTAGTTGTGCCATCTTCAACGCCAAAATGCGGGATGGTGCCTCTGTCACTGATCATGTATTGTACATGATCGAGCTGATGGAATGATTGAGCAAGCTCGACTTTTCCTTGCATGAGCAGCTTGGGAAAGATGCAATACTGAACTCACTGTCCAAGTCTTATCTCCCATTCCTCACTCATTATAGAATGACAAAGCCTGAAGAGAACTACCACGGGTTACTGGGGTTGCTTTAGAACTTTGAGAAGGATCACCAACTTCACAAGGAGTCGGTGAATTTAGTGGGAGGTTTGTCTTCTGGTTCTCGACCTTTTAAGAAAAGGAAGAAGAACAAGAAGAAGAAAGTAAAGAAGGTGCAAGTTCAGGCTAGGACATCAGTGCAGAGCCAGACCAAAAAGGTCAAGCCTGATAAGAGTCTATTCTACTGGCAAGCACCCTAGATTAGATAGTGTGTCAGATATCTACTTATGGCACTGTAGGCTAGGTCATATAAACAAGAACAGAATAAACAGGTTGACTCAAGAGGGAATCCTCGAAGTTAGTGATTGTGAATCACTTCCAACCTGTGAGTCCTGTCTTCTTGGTAAAATGACCAAGTCACCTTTTACTGGAAAAGGTGAGAGAGCTACTGAGCTCTTGGGCCTAGTACATACTGATGTATGCGGGCCCATGAGCACCAGTGCTAGAGGTGGATATTTCTACTTCATAACTTTCACGGATGACCTATCCCGATATGGATATGTCTATCTGATGAAACATAAGTCGGATTCATTTGAAATGTTCAAACGATTCCGAAGTGAAGTAGAAAAACAAACTGAAAAGAGTATTAAAACTCTTCGATCTGATCGAGGAGGAGAGTACCTTTCTAGTGAATTTCTCACATATCTAGGAGAGAATGGGATTCTCTCCCAATGGACTCCTCCAGGAACACCACAGCATAATGGTGTGTCTGAAAGGAGGAATCGAACTCTGTTAGACATGGTCCGATCCATGATGGGTTTTGCTAGCTTGCCGATATCCTTCTGGGGATATGCACTCGAATCGGCCTATTATCTGTTAAATAGGGTTCCAAGTAAGTCTATAATCAAGACTCCATATGAGATATAGACGGGATGTAAGCCAGCACTTTCACACCTTAGGGTCTGGGGGTGCCCGGCCTATGTCAAACGATTAGTCACAGATAAACTTGGACCTAGGTCTGACAAATGCTCATTCATAGGGTACCCCAAAGAGATAAAAGGATATTTTTTCTACCATGCTGATGAACAAAAGGTGTTCGTCAGCCTTAAGGCAATCTTTTTAGAAAAGGAGTTCCTTGGTGAAGGAACCGTTGCCTCTAAGGTTGAACTTGATGAAGTTCAATAGGTAGAAGGACCGACATCAATAGCTGAACTTGAGTCGGATATGATTAGATCACATCTGGAGCCCAATATACCTGCACCATTAAGGCGATCCGGTAGAGTACCACGTCAGCCGGTCAGATACTACGATTTCTTGATCCGGGACGGTGATCCCATCGAACTTGATAAGAATAATGAGGATCCGATCATCTATATGGATGCTATGCAGAGACCTGATTCTGAGAAATGGCTTAAAGCCATGAAATTCGAAATAGAGTCCATGAAGGTCAACGATGTATGGACATTGGTTGACCCACCTGAAGGGGTTAAACCCATTGGGTGTAAATGGGTCTTCAAAAGGAAGAGGGGCGCAGACGGAAAGGTGGAGACCTATAAAGCCCATCTGGTTGCCAAGGGGTATCGTCAACGTTATGGTATTGACTATGACGAGATGTTTTCTCCTGTGGCAATGCTCAAATCTATTCGGATAATGCTTGCAATAGCTGCCCATCTGGATTATGAGATCTAGCAGATGGATGTAAAGACAGCTTTCTTGAATGGAGAGCTGACTGAAGAGGTGTATATGATACAACCTGAAGGGTTTACATCCAAAGATGAGTCTAAGGTGTGCAAGCTTCAGAGATCCATTTATGGACTGAAGCAAGCTTCTCGGAGTTGGAACATGCGTTTTGATAAGGTGATCAAAACGTATGGCTTCATTAAGAATGGAGAAGAGCCCTGCATCTATAATGGACAAATGGTCCAGTTGTGGTATTCCTTGTCTTGTACGTGGTGACATTCTCTTAATCGAAAATGACATCCCCGCACTACAGGGAATAAAAGTTTGGTTGTCATCACAGTTCTCCATGAAGGACTTGGGTGAAGCATCCTACATCCTAGGGATGAAGATCTATAGGGATAGATCTAAAAGGATGCTTGGGTTATCCCAGTCCATGTACATAGACACTGTGCTGAAGAGGTTCAGCATGGAGAATTCCAAGAAGGGCTATCTACCGATAGGCCATGGAATTTCTCTCTCTAAGAAGGATTGTCCGACAACTCCTGAAGAGAGAGAGCGTATGAGTAGAGTCCCATATGCTTCAGCTGTGGGATCTATCATGTACGTCATGACATGTACAAGACCAGATGTGGCATACTCACTAGGAGTAGTGAGTAGATACCAATCTGATCCTGGAGAAGATCACTGGAAAGTGGTTAAAGCCATCCTTAAGTATTTGAGAAATACTAAGGACCAATGGTTGGTTTATGGCGAGTTAGATCTGAAATTTGTGGGGTTCACAGACTCCAGCTTCCAATCTGACCATGATGACAGCAGGAGCGTGTCGGGTTATATCTTTACTCTGAATGGTGGAGCCATCTGCTGGAAGAGTTCCAAGCAGCATACTGTGGTAGACTCTGTTTGTGAAGCGGAGTATATCGCAGCATCAGATGCCGCGAAGGAAGCTGTGTGGCTGAGGAAATTCATCAACGAGCTCGGAGTAGCACCCTCCCTCGATGGTCCAGTCCTGCTCTACTGCGACAGCACTGGTGCCATAGCTCAGGTGAAGGAACCCAAAGCACATTAGCGGACGAAGCACATCTTGCGCTGCTTCCACCTGATCCGAGAGATCGTGGATCGAGGTGACGTCGACCTTCAAAAGATCGACGGAAAGGAGAACCTAGCCGACCCCTTCACTAAAGCCCTGGCAATAAAGGAGTTCGACAACCACAAGTCGAAGATGGGTATTAGATACTGTGCCGAGTGGCTTTAGGACAAGTGAGAGTTGTTGGGAAATATGTCCCAAAAAGCCAATCGTCAAGCTGTTGACGGTTGAGCAACCAAGTATTGTAATTGATTTATTAATAAATAAAATATATTTGGCATCTTCATCATAAGCTTTCATCTTCTAATGAACTCCGTTGTTATGATGAAGTCCTTAGGACTATTTAGGTTCGATAAAGAGAGGATTTATCGATTAGTTTTTAAAACTGTTCACGACCAAATGATAGGCTGTTAATAAGGACGACAGCTTCTATCGAGCATAGGTCGCTGTAGGCCATATGGGTTGGTTGTCCTCTTAACCAAGGAGTATGGAGACACTGGTATGGCATACAGGTGAGATGTAAGGGTACATCATCATTGAACGTGACCAACTCCAGAGTATTCTGCTGTCGAGAATGTCTCTGATGGGATATAGGTATAAGTGTCCCTTAGACCTGAGATCACCTCAGTGACATGCAAGCAACTCACTGTGCTTTGGTACTGGAATAACTAAATTTTTAATTTAGGGATGGAAGGCTTCTGGGCACAGTCAAGTACTTGTGAAGTCAGAGTGTGATCGAGATGGGATTGACCACTCCAAGAGTTGGAGAAGAATGAGTCGCTGTATTTCAATTTAGCAAAACCTTGGCCAGGGTAATCCATCAGATGGATTTGATATTTTGAAATACAATGTGGACAACCTGATCAGAGTTGACAGTTGAGCTCTGGGGTTTCCTATGATCATTTTCGTCAAGGGGATGAATTATATGAAAACTATATCCGCATGGGTTCTAAGGATGTTGTTCTACACATTCGACCTATCCGATCGTCGGGTACCATTGCTAGATGGTCACTTCGATTGGTATAGAAATTTGTTCCTATGCTATCGGCTTAGGTTCGGACCTATGAGGTCACACACATTAGAGTTCATGATCCGATCAGATGGTTGATCAACGATTAAGAATCATTCTAGGGTTAAATGATCAATACGATTGACATTTAACCCAGTGCAAGTGTTGCATGAGGATCGATTAGCAATTCGATTGCTAATTGGCTTAATTTGATTAAGCCAATGGGCTGAGATTAAGTCTAATTAAATATGATTTAATTAAATTTTTTTTGGGCTTGATTGGATCAAGTCTAATTGGTTTATTGGATAAGCCAAGTGCAAGGAAAAACTAGTCCTAGTTCAACTAGGACTTGGGTCAATCTAATTTCTAATTTGATTAAAAAATTAAATCAGATTTAAATCTAATTTAATCTGATTAAATTAGGTTCTTAATTGGGTTAAGACCTATTTAAATTGGGTTGATCTAATTTTGATTTGATTTGGTTTGGGAAAACAAATTAAAACAAGTCATAAGACAGAATCCTAGTAAGACTAGGATTCCACCTTGCGCCACATAAGCCTTCTCCACGCCCTCTATCTTATTCAACGCCAATCTCCACTTATTTTGTATGACAAAAGCCCTCTCTCAGATCTCTCCCACATTCACAAAAGGTCTCCTCTCTTCTTTCTTACATGGAAGGTGGTTTGGATCAAATCTAAAAGGAATAAGTTTGGATTTCGAATTCTATGAGATAGAGTTTTAGAAATCCAAAACTCTTTCAATTTTGCACCAAATTTATTCAAATTTTTTTTGAAATTTTTGTGAATTTTAGGATATACATTATGCACCCTTTTCTGTTGATCCATATATGAAAATATGAAGGAGGTGCTCAAGAGTTGGGCGTCCCTTAACTTGCCATGTTTGGATAAGCCTTGACTAGGTGTTTGACCTAGACAAGGACTCTATCATATCTCTCTATGTAAGATGAGTTTCTTCATGAAATTTTAGGTGAAGTCAGAGATTTGAGATTCCTTTGTTCCATCCAAAAATCAGAGAGGAATACCTTTGGGTCGTGGAGATATAAAAGATGCAAGTTTGGATGTCTAGAGAGAAAAACGTGAAGAAGAAGAGGGTCTTCTTCTTGGGTTTTTGTTTTCACATCTTTCCTCCCTCCATCTTGAGTTTCCTGAGAGTGTCTCAGATCTGAAACTCCTCCTTCTACTTTTCATCTTTGGAAGAGTCCAAATCAAGAAGAAGGAGGCACCTGATCAACCATCAAAGAAGGATCAGCGCAGTACTAGCATACTGTGCTGATTTTCTGAAGCAGGACTTCTGATCGAGATTCGTGGGCTCGTGTGGACGAATCCTAGAGGTCGGACGTGTGTGCGGCTTGCAACATCATCCTCAAGCCCAGATCAGCAAGGTTAGAACGTCTAACTTGCAAGGTAATAGATCTGATCTATTGTTTAATACATACATTAGATGTAGTATAGAAACATGTTGATATGATCAACATGTAGTTCATGCTATATTTATATATTTTAATTTCTAATTTAATTCCATGTAATAATCATGTAATAGGATCTTAGATCTAGGGATTTTCTGATCTTAGAAAATTAATTTTGATTTATTTTAGTCTTCCGCTGTATGATCTTGAAAAAGTTTCAAGATCTAACCCTCTTTTTCAAGATCTGACCCTGAAACCCTAGATCTGGTTCCTTCAACTCTAAAGAAGAGGAGAAGAAGAAGATCAAGGAGAAAGATCAAGTGTTGATCATGATCCAGGCTTCGTTCAGATTCAGCCGGCTGAATTTTGGAGAATCAAAATTCAGATTATAGAGGACTGTTCCAGACTAATCCTGAGTGGATACTCGTAGAGATCTGACATTTATGTGGCTAACAGAGAGCTTCATCTCTTTCAGATCTAGTTTTGAAGAAAGAGATTGTGAAACAGATATGTGATTTGATCACAATCTTAATTTCAGCGTATATCAATTTCAGCATATGAAATAGATCCATGTGGTTTTATATTTTTTATGCTTACAAAATTCAGATTAAAAGTGTTTTAATCTTATTCTTTACTACGATGTTTAGAAAATAAAAGTTTTGAAATATATATGCATGCACCAAACCCCAAATTCTAATGGAGAAAGTGGGTACAAAGTGATTGTCATAAGTGATGGCAATTCTATCTGATGTAGGAATCCTTCTTTCATGAGTATTGGACTGATTTAAATCAGATTTGAGTTAGGACTCTCATACTTATTTAGTCATGGGATTCATCTATAAATTGAGAGGGTCTCTACCTATGGATGCATAGCAAACAAATCAGATTGAGGGAAGAGAAAAAAAAAGAAAGAGGTGTGAGAAGAGAGAAGCCCTTCTTCTTCTCCTTAGCCTCTCCCCTTTGGTGCCGCCTCTCCTCCCTTGGGTGTGGGCCCTCTTTGGGCATCCCACTTGCTGGTGTAAAGTGTCACACTAGTACATCTCCTCTCTCATTTGATTGAGTTGCGAAGATCGGAGTTCATCTTGCTTTCTTGTGGCATCTAGAGTGCATGCAAAGTAGAGGGTCTGCATATCCAAACCTCCGTGAAGGTTTATATCAAATTATTTGAGATTTGATCTCTGGTTCTACTACTAATCAGGTAAGGATTTGGTCCTTATTTATGTAGATTAATAAAAAAAATTTTAGATGCAACTTGGGTCATTTGAAGAGAAACAATTTTCCTTCCTTTCACTCTTATCCTCATTCAAAAGGAACCAGAGAAGGGGCGACAAAATACTTCTAGGCATTGAAAAAATTCATGCAAAAACTTTTCTAGCATGAAGAAAAGAGGAGTGCAGAGAAAGGTGGAGCAGGGATTATTTTAATTTGAATTCAAATTCGAATCTTTATCCAATTAGGTTCTTAAGCCAACTAAATTAAGTTAGACCCAATTAGACCATTGAACCTAATCTAATTAGATAGCAAATAGTCTCGATTAAATCTTAATCAAATTAGAAATTAATTGAGCTCAAGTTTCGATCAAATAAAAAATTGAACATCCTTGGCAATTAGGTCATCTCATAACCTAATCGGATCAAACCAAATTGAAACTAATTCAATTTGATTTGATCTAAACTTTAATACTCAATCAAATTGAGCTAATTAGTAATCTAATCACTAATTAATCTTTCTATAATTTATCAATAATTAATGAATTAACTTATTGCAACTCTTGCATAGGGTTAATCATCAATCGAATTGACTATTTAATCCTAGAACGATTCTCAATCATCGATCAGTCTCATGATCAGTCAGAAATTTTTTTTGAGTATGATCCTACAGGTTCGAACATGAGCTAGTAGTAGAAGAATAATCTTTCTATACCAATCAAAGTGACCATTTAGCAATGTTATCTAACATCTGGAAAGGTCGAAAGATTGCGAAGCAACATTCAAGAATCTATTAGTATATGGTTATCGTATAATTCATCCCTTTGACCCAAATACTCAAGGTGACCTAGGATTTAACTATTAACCTTGAAAGGGCCATCCACATTGTATTTTAACTTTTCAAATCTATCATATGGATTATCCCAACTGAAGTTTTACTGAATTGAAACACATTGATGCATTAACTCCTACTTATTTGGAGGGGTTAATTCTATCTTGACTCACACATTGACTTTGTAAGTACTTAACTGTGTCAAAAAATCTTTCATTATTAGATTAAAAATTCAGATAGTCAAGCACCAAAGCACAATGAGTTACTTGCAAGTCACCTTGGTGATCTTAGGTCAGAGGAACACTTATATCTATATCCTTCGCAAGCTACTCTTGACAGCATAGTGCTCAGCAGTTGGTCACGTTCAGTAAGATGTACCCCTACATCTCACTTGCATGTCATGCCAGTGTCTCCATACTCCTTCGTTAAGAGGACAACCAACCCACATGACAAACAATGACCTATACTTGATATAGCTATCGTCCTAATAATAGCATATCATTTGACCGTGAACTAGGTTTAAGGACTAAATAATATATCCTCTTATATCGATTCAAATAATCCTAAAGACTTCATCACAAAATATAGAAGTTCAAATAAGATGTACACACAGTGATGAAAAAATCAAATAATATTTATTAATTTAATAATTTATATATAATTAAAATAATTAACTCAACCATCAACAAGCTAACTGTTTACTTTGGGATATAATTTTCAACAACTTCCACTTGAACTAAAGTCAATCGGTACAGTATCATATACCTATCTTTGATTTATAATCTTCAAACTTCTTGACATCTAGAGCTTTAGTAAATGAGTCAGTCAAATTCTCTTTTCCATCGATCTTTTGAAACTCGATGTTCCCTCGATCCACGATCTTTCGGATCAAGTGATAGCGACATAGAATGTGCTTGATGTGCTGATGTGACTTCGATTATTTTGCTTGGGCAATGATACCAGTGTTGGATGTATGCCCCAGAAGCCAATTTTAGCTGATGCATATCATATTTCGAAGATATGATTTTGTACTTTATGGATATTTATATTACCATTCATGTTTATGTATCAATAAATTATCCAAGAGATTAACAAGATAATGACACATATTCTCAAAGAGTTGAGAATTTGAGACATGTGTCATTGATGGTTTATTTCTAAATTGCTCCTGGTCGTAGGATCATTATGGGGATAGTGATTGATCCAGTTAAATCAGTGCACGGATCACTTCCATCGGATAGATGGGTCTCGAGTCTGCGGTGCAGTGACATTGGAGCAAGAGTGCAGGTGGTTGTTAGAGAACAACTAATACTGAATGTGACTAACACGAGAAGTCACATGAATATTTGCTCACTCATTAGTGACTTTTTCGATGCTTCAGTTGCATGACTGATCCTTTGACCTGTGTTGCTACAGCTACTCGCAGTGAGGCTATTGGAGTTTGACTAACATATAAACATGGGTCCCAATGAGCTTTTGTAGTGAATGTTGGCGATAGTTGGTCCACTGTAGGACTAGGGTGTACACCTAGATGGGTCTATCAAGCCTAGCAGAAGAGAGTAGTCCTATGAAATTTAAAAAATTGAGTCTTAAAGTCTATGACCATAGCAGTGTGATTAATGAAAAAGAGTTTTCATGAGAATCACATATGGACTCGAGCTGATTGAATCTATCATATGACCAATGATGAGGTTTGATGATTCATTCATGATCTATCATCTGGTTGGAACTCACGATAGAGAGACTGTATCATACGTTAACTGCACCTAGAGGTTTATTATCTTTTATTCTATTGGATTGCCACTACATATTGCTAGGTATCACTGGTGGATTGTAAGACCCACGAGCATCATTTTGAAAAGAGTTTCAATGATATTGTGATAAGAATCATAATATATCTCACTATCAGATATAATAGAACCTATGGAATCACACACAAAGAGACTTATGACTGATCAGATGGTTAAATAATGATTGTGAATCGTGATAGAATTTGATTATCAATTTGATTGATGATTGATCCAATGCAAAAGTTGCAATTATGTAACTCGTTAAAGAGTTAGCGAGTTATAGGAGGATTAATTAGTAATTGGATTACTAATTGGTTTAATTTGATTGAGCTATGAGGCTTACATCAAGTCTAATTAAATTAATTTAATTTGACTTGATATGGATTTGATTTGATAAAACTTAATTGGGTTATGAGATAACCAAATTGCATGGAAGAATGATTCCTAATTGAATTAGGATTTAAATTTGACTTAATTTCTAATTAGATTAGAATCTAAATAAGAGTATTTTAATTTCTATTTGGATTAAAAATTTTTATTTTCATGAATGCACCAAATCCTAATTGGATTAGGATTAAATTGAATTTGACTCAAGCACCAAGAGAGAGTTCAAAAGGACTAGGACTCCTTCTCTAATTAGGTGACATATAATCTTAATAGTTTGGGCTTTAAATTAGATTTAGATTTTTATCTATTTAGGTTTAATCAGTTTCTAATATGATTAAAACTGGTTGGAATTTAAATTGGTTTAAATCAGCCACCGAAAGAAGAGTCCCATAAAGATTAAACTCCTCCCTCTCCCATGCGCCATAAAAGTCCTACGCCCAACCAATTTTGATCCCATATTCTCTCCTCCTTTTAGTGTGTAAGAAGGACTCCTAAACTCCTTCTTTATGTGAGAAACTTGGGTGCAAATATGAGAAGGGGTGGGCGGCATAATAAAGAGAGAGTCCAAGGCTACTTGGGCTCTTATTTCCTATCCAAAAACCTTATCCCTTCACCTATTTAAACCATGGACCATATGAGGCATGTGATGGCTGATAGAGATCAGGTTTTGATGCCACAAATCAGAGAAGAGTGCATGGAGAAAAATAAGGGGAGAGGGCATGGCATGGAGGTGGAGGGCATGAGGTATATTTGCTCCATATCCCTTCTTTCTTGCAACAACCAAAGGTTGGTTGTTAAGACATCTTCTCTCTCATATTTTGTCAAAGTTTGGACATGACTTTTCCTCTTGTCTTTATCCAAAAGTTGGATAACATTTTTACATCTCTAGTGTAAAGATTTGGTGCATAGGAAGACAAGAGAAGAAAGAATTTTTCTCATAATCTCGAGCGTAGAGAGAAAAGATTGTTCATTTTATGCCGCCCTCCTATGTTCTTCTTCTTTTTTAAGATTGTCTTGAGAGAAAAGAAGATTTTCAACCATTAAGATACGACTCTGCAAGGGAGCTAGCACCTTAGTGAGATCAATAAGCTTCTGATCAGATCAAAATCTTGTGTGGATACCCATAGAAGTCGGACACTTATGCGGTTTTAAGGGACCTTCGAAAGACATCCATGATCATCAGTTCATGGTGAAAATTGATCCATAGCAAGGTATGTTCTCTATTTATTTTTTTCTGTTTGATTTCTATATCTGAATCCTATATCACATATGATGATCCTATTTATGATTTTAAGATTTGATCTTATGCATGTTTAGATTAAATTAGATTTAATCTAAAATTTTTAAATTCTGCTGCATACTCGTTTTGAAAAATTTTTACAAGCATGAAACCATAAAACTCCAACAGTGGTATCAGAGCCATGTCATATGCATGAGATTAAGATTTAGATTTAAAATCTGTAAAGAAAAATTTTAGATCTAATAATTTTTTATATCATTCTGATATAAGGTTGCCTTGGCATAACTTGTTATACTATATGCTTGTCCTAGAATGATATTAAAATTTTTATTGAAATAAAATTTTGGATATAATTTTTCAGCATATATGTGATATATATTTTATTGTATAGATGATATATGTTGGATCTAAAAAGAGTTTCGAGATCTATTTTGATTCGTATATATGATATATGAAAGCATGTTTAGGACTGAAATTTATTTCTATGACCTGAACTTATTGGCTGCAATTTGTTTCTATGATCTGAACTTATTCATGTATATGATATATGAATGTATGTATGATTTGAAAATTATTTTATGATCAAAACTTACTTTTCATGCAAAAAATTTAGATCTAAAAATTTAGATTTGAAATCTAAAATTAGTGTTTGTGCATGAAGGATTGTTCATGGGTAGATCAAATTAGGTCATGTAATTGGATTATATCTTGAATTTCTGATTTGATCATATTGGGTCTAAATCGATTTAGCAGTTGATCAAACCGAGTCAAGTATTGATTAGGATGAGGTCAATAAAGCTTAAGATCATACAATTATTGTTAATCGAATCAATTGACACCCATATGTAGAATCGATTTACCTAAGGATCTAATTCGGCTCTATGGCTCGAATCTGATTCACCTAAGCTAACCTATTCAGATCAATTGATCAATTGATGTCTAAGGTAAGTAATTGAAAGATGGTTATTTAATTAGTTCTATTTGCTGATCTGACCAATTTATTGGTATCTAAGGAAAGCAACGGGGGGACCCCAACCAATCTCTATTTATCTGGCCAATTTGGAAGATTGAGTCTCAAATATAATTGCTTGGCAATTTGATTTAGCCCATTCCAATTAGATCAATCATATAATGATTGATTAGATAAGATCTAAACCCAAATCTCTCTATAAATATTAAATCCAATAGTCTTCCACCATTATAGATGTGTGGGCGTGCTACCGATGTTGATTGTTCTCGATTGGTCACGTAGTTCAGTTGCATCAAAAACATGCAACCACTCTATTAGCAAAGAGTTGCTCCAAGGTAAAGATAAGGTTGGGCCCAATAACTGTTAGGTGAGGGACCCAATGATAGCTTTGCACCTGCTTGTGAACAGTAGGTCTGACCTAACTAAGGAGTGCGGGCAATAACTGTTAGGTGAGCCTACATGACTTAGAGACCAAGTAGCTGCAACATACTTAGAAAAATATTTGGATAAAGAGTTGTTCATGCATCGATGTTTGTTCGTGTTACCAATAACTGTTAGGTGAAGTGCACGGTATTGGTGGGAGCGCAGCACCCACTAGAAACTCAGTTGTCACGTTAGGATTTTCGTTTCTCCATTCGGAGAGTGTGGAAAATTTGATAAAATAGTGAGAGTTCTTTTTACATCTAAAAGTCTCTAGAACAAATTATGAAATAAGTACAAACATCCAATTAGAATCTTTGCTCTTTGCTGTTTATTGCGTTAGCTTCCAACCCTCTAGCTCAAATCCTAGATATCAACCGATTAATCAAAACCAATTATATAGACTGGCTCATAAATTTAAGAATTATTCTTAATTAAGTGATGTTCTCTACCAGGCTATTCTGATATTAACAACCTGTCCAACCCAAAGTCAATGAGCTATACTTGATGAGTGAAAGGACAATGACAATAAAGTGTTGGAATTCGGATTTGGTGCATGCATATGTATTTCAAAAATTTTATTTTCTAAACATCATAATGGAGAATAAGATTAAAATACTTTTAATCTAAATTATGCATGTATAAAAATATAAAACCACATGGATCTATCTCATATGCTGAAATTGATATATGCTGAAATTCATATTATGATCAAATCACATACCTATTTCGCAATCCTTTTCTTCGAATCTGAATTTGAAAGAGAAGAGATTCTCTCTTAGCCACACAAGTATCCAGCCTCTATGAGTATCCACTCGAGATTAGTCTGGAATAGCCCTCTTTAATCTGAAATTAGGTTCTCCCAAATTCAGCCTACTAAATCCGAATGAAGCCTGAATTACGGTCAACGCTTGATTTTTCTTTTTGATCTTCTTCTTCTTTTCTTCTCTAGAGTTTTTTCTTGCTTCGTACTGCTACAAAACACTAGCAACTAGCAAATTATGGGACACCTAATACTTTGGATGTGGAACTCCTTGGGACTCGCATCCTAAGGGACGGGCGTGTGGAACACCCAAGAGAAGAGAAAGAGAGAGGAAGAGAGGGTGTGGAAAGAGCCTTTGGGTGTGAGGGGCTACTGCTTTGGATGCTCTAAGGACCTTAAGAGAGGTCCCTTTAAATAGGCACAAGGATTGAATTCTATTCAATCACATAATACAAGTCCTACTTGTATTGGGTTTCCTATTAACTTAAGTTATCTAACTTACTTCAGGAGAGCCTTTAGGCACCAACAATTGGGGCCCTTGCACCCATAATTAGACACCCCAAAATACACCCAAGAGATACCCCATAAGAGAACTAAAAATCATTTAATCAATGGACACGTCCAACTTGATCAAATCAAGGTGGCACCAAAAAATAACTATCAAGAAAATTAATTAGGGACTTGCACCCTTAATTAATATGATCCATAACCTTAGACACTCAATAATTGAAGTCTCATAAATCTAATTCATGTAGGCTATTAGTAGTTAATTAAGTTAAAATTATCTTATCAAATAAGTAATTTCAATGGAAAGAGGAATTGGGACCAATCATGTGCTAGCAAGGTTATCATGAACCCAATGGGTTTCTCTAAATCCAATTAACACTTCATAAGCTCAATTACTTATTTCAAGCCTAATCTCTTTATTGTGTGACCCCATAGGTTCAATTCTATCTAGTAGTGAGATATACAATGATTTCTATCATTGTATCATTGAAACTCTTTTCAATGGGTCAGAATAATTTTACTCTAACTCAGCAAGAATTGTTGATCCAAATCGATCCTAGTGAGCTCTCATAATCCATCAGTGATACCTAGCAGTATGTAGTGGCAACCCAGTAAAATTGAAATAAACCTCTTGGTGTAGTTAACATATGATTCAGTTTCTCTATCGTAAGTTTCGATTAGATGGCAGGTCATGGATAAATCATCAAATCTCGATATCAGTCATATGATAGATTCGATTAACTCAAGTCCAGTTGTGACTTCTATATAAACTCTTGTCCATCAATCACACTACTATGACCATAGATTCTTGGACTTAGTCTTTCGAATCCCATAAGACTACTCTCTATCAAGATCGATAGATATTATCTTGATGCGCATCCTACTCCTACAGTGGATCAACTGTCATCAATATTCACTACAAGGGTTAATTGAGATCTATATTTAAGTGTCAGTCAAATTTCAGCAGTCTCACTATGAGTAGCAATACCATCTCATGTCAAAGAACCAGTCATACATCTACAGCATCGAGACAATCACTGATGATTGAATAAAAATAGAAGTGATCTCTCATATGGTCACGCTCAGTACTAGTTATTCTCTAACAACCACCCACACTCGACATCCTGTATCTCTACATAGTAAACTAGAGACTCATCTATCCTGAAAAAAATGATTTGTGCACCAGTCTATCCAGATCTATCACCATCCTCATGATGATCCTATGATCGAGAGCATTTAGAAATTAAATACATGTCTCTAATTCTTAACACTTTGAGAATATGTATCGAAACTAATTTCATGAATGATTCAAGGATACATCACACTTGAATGAAAAAGAAATTATCCTTTTATTGATCATATCAACATATTAAGTATAAAATTATGTCCTAGAATTATTACAATATGTCAGTCATATTGGCTTCTAGGACATACATCTGACAATCTCCCACTTGGACTAATCCAATTGACCACAAATTTAAGTCCCATCTTCTTAAGGTGGACTTTCATTTTTGGTTGGCTCAATTACTTAGTCAGCGGGTCTGCCATATTGTCCATAGAGCCTACTCATTGCACCTCGATATGAGGTAGTTGCGTATACCGCTGCTCTATGTGCTTGGATTTCTAGTGAGACCTTTAGCTCCTTAGCAAGGGCTATGGTGCCATTTGTCTTTGCAGTACTTTGTCATGGTATGACATCCAGTTCTACAACTAACATTAGAGCCATAATTCATCCTACACATCTACAGCATGTTCAGCCTCCATTGATCGAATATTCAGAATCCTTCTAATATATCGAACAAGAATACACCCTCGACTCGCAACATAGAATCCCCTCTAAGGACCAAAAATAAATCCTTAGTCCTTCTTAAGTACTTATGGATGTTCTTCACAACTATCTAGTGCTCTTCATCTGGATTCGATTGATACCTGCTCGTGACACTCACAGCAAGGGCAATATTAGGTCGAGTACATAGTATGACGTACATGAGACTTCCTATTATCGAAACATAAGGAATCCTACTCATGTGCTAAATCTTCTCAGATGTGGTCAGACACATCATCTTAGAGAGACTAATACCATGCCTAAGAGGTAAGAGACTTCCCTTGAAGTTTTTCATGCTAAACTTCTTCAACACCTTCTCTATGTACAGCTTTTGTGACAGGCCAAGCATCTATTTAGGTCTATCCCTATAGACCTTTATTCTGAGAATATAGGATACTTCTCTTAGGTCTTTCATGGAGAATTTCTTGAACAACCATCTTTTGACTATGGTCAGCATGGGAATGTCATTTTTAATAAGGAGAATATCATCCACGTACAATACGAGGATGGTGATCGCACTCCCACTGATCCTCTTGTACACACAAGGTTTCTCTTCATTTTTGATGAAATCAAATGATTTGATTATCTTATCAAAATAATGGTTCCAACTTTGAGAAGCCTGCTTTAATCCGTATATGGATCTTTGCAGCTTGCAGACTCTGTGATCACCATCATCGGACGTGAAACTCATAGGCTACTCCATATAGATATCTTCTTCAAGATATCCATTTAAGAAAGTAGTTTTCACATCTATTTGTCAGATTTTATAATCATAGTAAGCTGCAACAGTAAGTAAAGTCTGGATGAATTTTAGTATGGCTACGAATGAGAAGATTTTCTGATAGTCAATGCCCTCGTGCTGACTATAATCTTTTGCCATAAGCCTAGCTTTATAGGTCTCTACCTTACCATCAGCACCTATCTTCCTTTTGTAGATCCATTTACACCCAATGCATACTACCCTCAGATGGATCCACTAAAGTCTAGACTTGGTTCGAGTACATCGAGTCAATTTCTGACTTCATAGCATCAACTATTTCTCAAAATTGATGTCAGACATCACCTCGTCAAAGGTATTAAGGTCATCACTATGACCCCTATCTCCCATAAGGAATATTTTTTTTACTTCCTCTATAAGCATACCCATGTACCTTTCAAAAATTCGAGAGATCTTGCTAGATCTATGATGTGGTAGAGGAACATCAACTACTGGCTCATGGACTACGGGTTGCTGGGGATCTACAGCTCTGGGCTCTTCGGAGACTTTCTCTTCGAGCTCCACTAACCTTCCACTGCCGTCATCCTGGATAAATTATTTTTCTAGGAATATGACATTTCAACTCACAATCACATTGTAATCTTGTGGAAAGTAGAAGTAGTATCCCATGGATTCTTTTGGATATCCTATAAAGCGAGCTACAATAGATCTATCCTCCAGCATATCTGCCATCTGTCTCTTGACATAAGTCGGACATCTCCAAGTCTTGAGATAACCCAGACTCAACTTCTTACTGAATCATATCTCATACAGTATAGTAGGAACGGACTTTGATGGAACCCTATTCAATAAGTAAATGACAGTCAACAAGGCATGTCTCCAAAGAAATAAGGGTAGATCAGTGAAGCTCATCATGAATCGGACTATATCCAATAGGGTTCTGTTCCTCCTTTCAGATACCTCGTTGAGCTGAGGCATTCCAAGAGGGGTCCACTAAGAGAGTATGCCGTTGTCCTTAAGATATCTCAAAAATTTTCAATTAAGATATTCACCTCGATTAGATCGAAGAATCTTAATGGGTTCGTCTGTCTACTTTTTTACTTCATGCTTGAATTTTTTAAACTTTTCAAAGACCTCAGACTTGTATTTTATGAGATACACATATTCGTACCTAGACAGATCATCGGTAAAGATAATGAAGTAGTTATAACCACCCCTGGCATGCACAACAAATGACCCACACACATCGGTGTGTACCAGGGCAAGTTGCTCTGTGGCTCTTTCCCCAAGTCCTACTAAGGGCAACTTGGCCATCTTTCCTCGAAGGCAGGATTCATAAGCTGGATACGGCTCTGGGTTAAGAGAGCCAAGGATCCCATCCTTCTCCAGTCTGTTTATCCTGTCCTCTCCAATATGGCCTAGTCTATGGTGCCACAAGTACTTCTGGTTTATTCTATCTCTAGGTCTCTTTCGGTCTACTGCACTCCCTATTTGCTCATTTAGGTTCACATTCGTATTAATATGCAAGTGATAAAGACTGTCAATTAAAAGATCTTATGCAACCAATTTATTTCATAAATAAATAGAATAAAAGTTTTTATTGAAATAAATTTTAAAACCTTTCTGTGCTAGCACAGACACGAAAATTAAATTCTGACTAGCTACAGCAACATAATAACAGTTTTTAAAATCTAATCTAACATCAGATGGTAATCGAAGAGGATAAGTACCAACGACCTCTGCAACAACCTTTGCTCCATTGCTGACCCGAAGGATCATATCGTCTTCCCTCAACCTCCTATTTTTTATCAAATCCTGCATTGAGGTACATATATGAGCACTCGAGCCAGAGTCTAATATCCAACTAGAAGTAGAAGAAATCAAAAGATTAGATTCAATTATGAGCATACCTTCAGAAGGCTCATCACCCTTTTCGATCATTAGGCTCTCTAGGTATTTAGGACAGTTCCTCCTCCAGTGGCCTTCTGCATGATAGTAGAAATATTTTTCCTTTGCCACAGTCACCTTTGAATCATGCTTCTTCAGCTTGCTCTCTTTCTTCTGCTTCTTCACAGATTTAACCTTCTTTCTTCCAATAGACTTTCTCTTGAAAGAAGAAGTTTGCTCCACAGTGAGAATAGTGTCCTTTGAGCTCTTCAAGGTACCCTCCGTGGTGACCAACATATTGACGAGTTCAAAAATAGTGCAGTCAAGTTTGTTCATATGAAAATTCATAATGAATTGACTATATAAACTGATAAAAAATTGAAGGATCAGATCCATCTGTAATTTTTTTTGCATTTCTAGCCCGAGCTTCTCAAGCTCATCAATGTCCTTGATCACTGTCATACAGTGCTCATGAACAGACTGTCCTTCATGCATCGTCAGATTGAAGAGTCTCTTGGATACTTCAAAGCATACAGTATGGCTCTACTCACCATACAACTCTTGTAGATTAGTGATCATGGTCCGAGCAGTGGGCATATGCTCGTGCTAGCTTTGCAACTCATTTGACATAGACGCCAGCACATAACACTTGACCCGACTGTCTTTATCCATCCACTTCTCAAAAGCAGCTCTTTGCTTAGCAATAGGATGGTTTGGTAGCACTACGAAATTCTGATCGAGAATATGGCTTAACTTTTCTAAAGTCAAGACAATCCTGAGGTTTCTGAACTAGTCTTCGTAATTGGTATCGATCAAATGATTGGCTTCAAGGATGCGGGCTAGAGGGTTTAAGGTTGACATTGTAGTTTAACTATGAGAGTAGAGATTCAAGTTAAACTTTTATACTTAATATTTATATTTGCTTCTACGGACTTTAAGATGCAAATAATGGCTCCTACTAATTTATCGGATCCCTCCACTACCTGAGAAGGAAACAAAAATCCTAATGCGACAAAGAATTTTTAGTGGGTGCTGTGGTCCCACCTATGACATGCACCTCACCTAACAGTTATTGGTAACATGCATACCGATGCGTAGACAACTCTTTGCCTAGATGCTTCACTAAGTATGCTACAACGATTTAGTCTCTAAGTCATGTGGACTCACCTAACAATTATTTCTCACACTTCTTAGTTAAGCCCGACCCACCGTTCACAAGTAGGTGCAAGACCGTCATTGGGTCCCTCACTTAATAGTTATTGGGCTTGGCCCTATCCTTATCCTGAAGCAACTCTTTGCTAATAGAGTGGTTGTGTGTTCTCGATGCAACTGAGCCACTGTAACCAGTCGAGAACAATCAATGCTGGTAGCACGCCCACACATCTATAATGGTGGAAGACCTATGGACTTAATATTTATGGAAAGATTTAAATTTAGATCTCATCTAATCAGTCATCATATGATCGATTTAATTGGCATGGACTAAACTAAATCATTTAGCAACCTAATTCGAGACCCAATCTTCCAATTTGGCTAGGTAAGTGGAGATCGATGGGGGTCCCCCCGTTGCCTTCCTAAGATACTAATAAATTGGCTAGGTCAGCTAATGAAACCAATTAAATAACCATATCTCATTAACTTATCTTAGACAGTAATAGATTGATTGATCAGAATTGGTTAGCTCAAGTGAATCGGGCTCAAACCAATGAGCCAAATTAGGTCCTTAGGTTAATTGATTCTACATATGGGATTCAATCAATTTGATCAACAATAATTGTATAACCATTAACTTAATTGATCTAACCCTTATCAATACTTGACTTGGTTTGATCAATTACTTAATCGAGTTAGACCCTTATGGCTCAAATCAAAAATCTTAAATGCAATCCTATTACATGACCTAATTTATGACTTTTTCATGACCAAAATCCTCATGCATAAATATAAATTTTAGATTTTAAAATCATATTTCAGATTCAAATTTATTGCATGAAAGTAGATTTTAAAATATGAAAGTAATTTTCAGATTTTAGCATACAAACATATATCACATAATGTAAAATCAGATCTAAACAAAATTTCAAATCTTAGCATGATATCATATATCTCATATACTAATCATGGATCAAGTTAAAAATAAATTTATGATATAAATATATAATCATATATCACATATATAAATTAAAATTTGGATCATATAAAAATTTCAGATTTTATGCATGCATCATGTATCACATGAACATGAACTAGAGCTCTTACTAGATCAAAATTCAAATCCATGCATGCAATTACATATCATCTATATGTTCTAAAATTAAATCTAAAATTAAATTTAGATTAAAAGATCCATCTGTACATCTCATGTATCAAAAAAAAATCTGATTTTGAAATCTTTCCAAAAATATGTATATCAAAATTCAGCATATGAAAATCCATGGCTTTGATACTACTGTTGGAATTCGGAGTTTGGTGCATGCATATGTATTTTAAAAATATTATTTTCTAAATACTATAATAAAAAATAAGATTAAAATACTTTTAATCTAAATTATGTATGTATAAAAATATAAAACTACATGGATCTATCTCATATGCTAAAATTAATATATGCTGAAATTCAGATTGTGATCAAATCACATACCTGTTTCGCAATCTTTTTCTCTGAATCTGGATGTGAAAGAGAAGAGGTTCTCTCTTAGCCATACAAGTATCAAACCTCCATGAGTATCCACTTGGGATCAGCCTGGAATAGTCTTCTTTAATCTGAATTTTGATTCTCCAAAATTTAGCCTGCTGAATCTGAACGAAGCTTGGATCGCGATCAACGCTTGATCTTTCTCTTGATCTTCTTCTTCTCCTCTTCTCTAGAGTTTTTTCTTACTTTATGCTACTACAAAATATCCATAACCAGCAAATTATGGGATGCTCAATACCTTGGGTGTGGAACTCCTTGGGACTCACATCCCAAGGGATGGGCGTGTAGAACTCCCAAGGGAAGAGAAAGAGAGAGGAAGAGAGGGCATGAGGAGAGCCTTTGGGCATGAGAGACTGCTAGTTTAGATGCTCTAGAGATCTTAGGAGAGATCTCTTTAAATAGGCACAAGGATTAAATCCTACTCAATCGTATAATACAAGTCATACTTGTATTGGGTTTCCTATTAACTTAAGTTATCCAACTTACTTTAGGAGACCCTTTAGAAATCAATAATTGGAGCCTTGCACCCATAATTAGACACCCCAAAACTCACTTAAGAGATGCCCCATAAGAAAACTAAAAGTTCTCTAATCAATGGACATGCCCAACTTGATCAAATCAAGGTGGCGCCCAGAAATAACTATTAAAAAAATTAATTAGAAACTTGCACCCTTAATTGATATGATTTATAATCTTAGACACCCAACAATTGAAGTCTCATGAATCTAATTCATGTAAGTTATTAGTAGTTATTAAGTTAGAATTATCTTATCAAATAAGTAATCCCAATGGAAGAAGAAATTGGATCCAACTATGTGCTAGCAAGGTTATCATGAACCCAATGGGTTTCTCTAAATCCAATTGACACTTCATAAGCTCAATTATTTATTTTAGACCTAATCTTTTTATTATATGATCTCATAATTTAATTCTATCTGGTAGTGAGATATACAATGATCTCTATCATTGTATCATTGAAACTCTTTTCAATGGGTCAGAATAATTTTACTCTAACTCAGTAAGGATTGTTGATCCAGAATGATCCTAGTGAGCTCTCACAATCCATCAATGACATCTAACAGTATGTAGTGGCAACCCAGTAGAGCTGAAATGAACCTCTAGGTGTAGTTAATATGTGATTCAGTCCCTCTATCATGAGTCCCGACTAGATGGTAGATCATGGATAAATCATCAAACCTCAACATTAGTCATATGATAGATTCGATTAACTCAAGTCTAGTTATGACTTCTATAAAAATTCTTTTCTATCAATCATACTTCTATAACCATAGATTCTTAGACTTAGCCTTTCGAATCCCATAGACTACTCCTCTCTATCAAGATCCATAGATCCTATCTCGATGTGCACCCCACTCCTATAGTGGACCAACTATCGCCAAAATCTGCTACAAGGGCTTATTGAGACCCATGTTTATGTGTCAGTCAAACTTCAACAGTCTCACTGCGAGTAGCAGTACCATCTTACATCAAAAGACTAGTCATACAACTATAGCATCGAGATAATCACTGACGATTGAATAGAAATCCAAGTGATCTCTCGTATAGTCACGCTCGGTACTAGTTGTTCTCTAACAACCACCTACACTCATCGTCCTGTGCCTCTACATAGTAGATCAAAGACTCATCTATCCTGAAGAAAGTAATTTGTGTGTCAGTCTATCTGGATCTATCATCATCCTCATGATGATCCTATGATTGGAAGCATTTAGGAATTAAATACATATCTCTAATTCTCAATGCTTTGAGAATATATATCGAAACTAATTTCACAGGTGATTCAAGGATACATCATGCTTGAATGAAAAAAAATTATTCTTTTATTTATCATATCAATATATTAAATACAAAATTATGTTCTAGAATTATTACATTGTGTCAGCCATATTGGCTTCTAGGATATACATCTAACATAAAGATAGGTGCTATATGTTGAAGTCCATATTTGATGAACTCCAACATATGCATGAGCATATGCTCACTGCCAACGATATATTGATTCATCTACAAGTATTGTGAGATGATCAGAGTCACACAACGTATGAGATGCATGATGGATAGTCAGTCTATGATCATTATTTGATAATGATCGAGGATATTAAGGAGCTTGAAAGGCTCGACATGACCATGCACATAAAATTGCTTGTGAATTGATCCAGTGATCTCCAATTAGTTTATATAGATAGTTTATGGTAAACTACCTTATGAATGACCATCATGTCACCTTATCTGAATTGGTCAAAGTATCGCTAACAAAGGAACCTTGAAGGAGTTCAGATGTAAACACTTGGAAAGCCTAAAGAAACAAAGACACTCCTAGAGTAGGCATGTCAAAATTGCTCAATACTATCCTTATGATTTTTTTTTCTCCCAGTTGGAATATAGACCCTAGTGATTTTATAGAGTCGATGGAAAGGTAAAGGGTTGAGAAAGTAACCCTTGAAATTGATAATATGACAAAAGTTACTGCTGTGGCTATGGGTATCTGTCCTTTGTGATCATCATTTGAATTTAGTTCTTAGAGACAGTCTCTATTATTTGCATGGTAATGCATCTGCGACCTAATTGAGCAAGCAGTAAATGCCATTGGATCTGAGAGATCCAGAGTTGAGATAAAACTAAAGTATATGTGGAACCTTAGGCTAGATCATATTAGAGAAAAAATGATTAACAAACTGGAAAAATATGGGCTTTGGGCTCATTGACTATTGAGTTATGTCTAGTTTGTGCATCATCTCTTTGAGAAAATATGACCAAGCTACTCTTGTGAGATAAGAGAAAAAGGACCACTGAGATACTTATCCTAGTACACATTTGATGCATGTAGCCCATGTGATGTGCTAACAATAGGAGTTGTCTCTACGTTGTTACCTTTACGGATGATCGTCATGGTATGGATAAGTATATGAGATACAAATCTAAAATTTTTGAAAGGTTCAAAGAATTTAGATGTAAGTAGAGAAGCAAATCGAAAAATTTCTAAAGATACTTCAATTGGATCGAGGATACAATACCAATGAAAGAAATCTTTTGCTTATCTCATAAAATGGCATAATTTCATATTGGACCTTTCTTAGTACATCTTAGCTCAACAAGATAAGAAGAGTCATGGAACTATATGAGATATGGTCTGGTCTATAATGGAATTCATAGATTTATTTTGTTTCTTTAGGGACATGCTTTACTTTTATGGAATTGGGTTCTCTCTAATCTTGTTCCTACCATACCGTATGAGATATGGCCCGATAAGAGCTAAATCTTGATTATTTCAAGATCTAAGAATGTCCAGTCTGTGTCAAGAACAGTAGGTGGATATATTAGAGGATAGGTCTATAAAGCTCATTCTAAAAAAGTTAGGATATTACCTTCTGAAGGGATTATAATGTGATTGTGAGCCAACATGCTATCTTCTTAGAAAATTGTTTAACCAAGATGAAACAGTAAAAAAAAAGTTAAGCTCAAAGAGAGTGTCTTTGATGAGTAGCGAGCTATAAGACCTAAAAAATCTATTCATGATGAGTCAGTAGATGTATATTCCTCCTTTACCTCGTACACAGTAGGATCTCTAATCCTCTCGAAAGGTACTTGGGTATACTTAACAGAGGATGTAGAAAAAATTATTTCTCATGGGAGATGGAGAACATAGAGATGATCCCAAAACCTACAACGAGGCAATGTCAGACATCAACTCCAAGAAAGGGATGTGAAATGGCTTTCCTAGCTAGATATCTTTTGAAAATTTTTATATGGAGTAGCTTATAGATTTCACTTCTCATGATATATGATCACAAACACTATAATAATCTTGGAGTTGGAACATTTTTTTCGATGATGTGAACAAATTGTTTAATCAAATATGAGAAATTATATGTTTCTAAAAGGGTCAGTGGGAGTGTCCAATACTAAAATTGATTAAAATATAGTTTTAGAATTCTCCATGAAAGATATAAAGCAAGCATCCTAAAGATCTATAGAGATAGATGTAATTAGATGCTTGTGTTTTCACAGATAAAGTACAGAGAGTAGATGCTGAAAGGGTTCAATATAAAAATCTTAGAGAGGGGTCTGCTACCCTTTCGGACATAGATGTATGCCATATAATATATTTGAACTGATATAGTTAATACTGTGAATGTCATGAGTAGATATTAGTTGTATCCAAACTAAGAGTGCTGGATTACTGTGAAAATATCCTTATATTCTTGAGAAGAACTAAGGATTTGTTCTTAATTTAGAAAAGGATTAAAGCTAAGAATGGAAAGATATACAAATTTAGATTTTATATCTGTCATTGATGGTAGAATGTCTACATTATGGGTGTAATCATGTCGATATCTTGAAAGGATTCCAAATAATTGATTGATGGAAGCTGAGTACACTGTAGATGTGTAGGATGCATTTTAGTCCAAATGTTAGTTGTAGAATTGGATGTCATGCCGTCAGATACTATGACACTATACTGCAAAGACAATGACACCATAGTCCTTGCTAAGGAGCCTAGGTCTCATCAGATATCCAAGCACATAGAGCAGCAGAACACGCGACTACCTCAAGTAAAAATACATAGAGGTGCAGAGAGCAAACTCTATATGAGATGTAGATGACCCACTAGTAAGTCACTTGGCTAGCCTAAGACTAAAGCCTGTCTTGTGAAAATTGAGCTTGGTATATGGTAGATTGGCTTTAGTACAAGTGGAAGATTGTTGGATGTATGCCCCAGAAGCTAATCTTGACTGAGCATATCATATTTCTAGGACATGATTTTGTACTTTATGGGCATCTATATTATCATTTATGTTTATGTGTCTATGAATCATCCAAGAGATTAACAAGATGATAACATATATTCTCAAAGAGTTAAAAATTTGAGACATGTGTCATTGATGGTTAATTTCTAAATTACTCTTGGTCATAGGATCATCATGGGGATGATGATTAATCCAGTTAGACCAGTGCATGGATCGCTTTCTTTGGATAGATGGATCTCAAGTCTGTAGTATAATGACACTAGAGCAAGAGTGCAGGTGGTTGTTAGAGAACAACTAGCACTGAGTGTGACCAACATAAGAAGTCACATGGATGTCTGCTCATTCATTAATGACTTTTTCGATGCTGCAGTTGTATGACTGGTTCTTTGACCTACGATACTACTGCTACTCATAGTGAGACTACTAGAGTTTAACTAATACATAAACATGAGTCTCAATGAGCCCTTTTAGTGGATATTGGTTCATTGTAGAAGTAGGGTGTACACCTAGATGGGATCTATCGATCCTAGCAGAAGGGAGTAGTCCTATGGGATTTAAGAAGCTGAGTCTTTAAGTCTATGGTCATAGCAGTGTGATTAATAGAAAAGAGTTTTCATTAGAATCACATATGGACTCGATCTGATTGAATCTATCATATGATCGATGATGAGGTTTGACGATTCATCCATGACCTAACATCTGATCGAGACTCATGATAGAGGGACTGTATCATACGTTAACTGCATCTAGAGGTTTATCACTTTTTATTTTATTGGGTTGCCACTAAATACTGCTAGGTGTTATTGATGGATTGTGAGACCCACGAGCATCATTTTGATGATCGATGATCCTTGGCGGGTAGAATTGAAATGGTTCCAACCTATTAAAAAGAGTTTCAATGATATTGTGATAGGGATCATAATATATCTCACTACTAGATAGAATAAAATCTATGGGGTTATACACAAAGAGACTTTTGACTGATCAGATGGTTGAATAATGATTATGAATCATGATAAGATTTGATTATTAATTTGATTGATGATTGATCCAATGCAAAAGTTGTAATTATGTAACTTGCTAAAGAGTTAGTGAGTTATAGGAGGATTAATTAGTAATTAGATTGCTAATTGGCTCAATTTGATTGAGCTATGAAACTTGCATCAAGTCTAATTAAATTAGATTTAATTTGACTTAATATGGATTTGATTTGATCAAACCTAATTGGATTATGAGATAACCAAATTGCATGGGAGAATGATTTCTAATTGAATTAGGATTTGAATTTGACTTAATTCCTAATTAGACTAGGATCTAAATAAGAGTATTTGAATTTCTATTTGTATTAGAAATTCTCATTTTCATGGGTGCACCAAATCCTAATTAGATTAGGATTAAATTGAGTTTGACTCAAGCATCAAGAGAGAGTCCAAAAGGACTAGGACTCCTTCTCTAATTAGGTGACATCTAATCTAAATAGTTTGAACTCCAAATCAAATTTAAATTTCTATCTATTTGGGTCTAATCAATTTATAATATGATTAAGATTGGTTGGGATTTAAATTGATTTTAATCAGCCACCTAAAGAAGAGTCCCATGAAGATTAATCTTCTCCCTCTCCCAAGTGCCATAAAAGTCCTACGCCCACCCAGTTTTGATGCCATATACTCTCCTCTTTTTAGCATGTAAGAAGGACTCCTAAACTCCTTTACATGAGAGACCTGGGTGCAAAAATGAGAAGGGGTGGGCGGCATAATAAAGAGAGAGTCCAAGGCTACTTGGACTCTTATTTCCTATCCAAAAACCTTATCCCTTCACCTATTTAAACCATGGACCATATGAGGTGTGTGATAGCTGATTGAGATCAGGTTTTGATGCCATAAATTAGAGAAGAGTGCGTGGAGAAAAACAAGGGCAGAGGTCATGGCATGGAGGTGGAGGGTGTGAGGTATATTTGCTTCATATCCCTTCTTTCTTGTAACAACCAAAGGTTGGTTGTTAAGACATCTTCTCTCTCATATTTTGTCCAAGTTTGGACATAGCTTTTTCTCTTCTTTTTGTCCAAAAGTTGGACAAAGTTCTTGTAGGAAAGCATGGTGGGGTTTGGGCATGCATTTTAAAAATTTACAATGAAACATACATAGATTAAATAATTTAATCTACAATACATATATAGATCAAATCTAAAATCACCATATAGGATCTATGAACTAATATGGATGTATCTAAAACTGAAATCCAAAAATTCAGCAAGTATAAATCATATCTATGTGTAATTAGATCATATCTAATTTATATTTAGATCACATCTAAATATTAATTGAGATCAAAATCTCATATCTGAATATGAATAGTAGATCATCGCATCCAAATCCATGATACTTGATTCTTCATAATGCTTGGCAGTCGCACCGCGTTCGGCCTCTACGGATACCCACACGAAGCTCTTGTGCTAATCGATCTCTCCGGGAGTGCTAGCTTGTGAGAACATCATGCTCTGATTGATCTAAGAGGAATCATAAAGATGAAGAATAAGGAGACCCTCTCTTTTTTCTTTCTGGATCCACACATCAAATCTCTATAATAGAGATTAAGAGAAAAATCCTTTCTTCTCAATTTTCCCACACACAAGAGAAAATCTTTCTCTCTTCCTTTCGCACCTTTAAGAAGAATTTTTCTTCTCTAATTTTTTATGATAAAAATTAGATCTAATCTAATTTTTCATGCTAAAAATCATATAGATTTTTGAGCCCTAGAAAAATCCTAAAGAGAGACCCAAGAGAAGAACCATCCTTCTCTTTTCTTCTCCCTTTTTCTCCTTGATTTAGAACTCTAGGAAGCCCCAAACATCCAACTAATTTTTTTTGATATTTTTTCTCTAAATCTTCATGTTAAAAATTAGATCTAATCTAATTTTTATCCTAGAAAAAAATAGAAAAAAAATCTGAAAGAAGAACTCCTTCAAGGCTGCGCATAAGAAAGAAGATCCATCTTCTTCCTTCTCTTTCTCTCATTGGGAAGAACTTTTGTTCTCCAATTTTTTATTGTAAAACTAACAAGAGAAGCCCTCTTTGATACCCAAAAATCAGTAATAAAATCTCTCAAAAATCCTTTCAAGAGGGGAGGAGAAGAGAGGCTTTGCATATGAGGTTGTGGGGCGTCCAACTCTTGGACACCCCTCACCTTTTTTTTTTTCTTTTTGGGAGACAAGAAAAAGGGAAGGGATGCCCTATTTTTTCATAGAAGGAAGAGAGGGGGGGCACATCTTAGTAGGGCATGAGATTTTTCACATTAAGAGGTGGGGCATGGCATTTTATATCATATGGGGTTTAGGTTTTAAGTTGGTTGAGTCCTATTCCAAATAGGACTCAAGATCTCGTTCCAACTCTAACTAACCCTAGGACCCAATTCTAATAAATTTAAGAATTAGTTATAACAAATTAACCAATTGGGTCCTAGCCCAATTATGAAACCAATTAGGCCCCAATCTAATTGAAGAATTAGTTAAATTAAAATTTTATTGATCCAAAGATAGATTCTTAATGGATATCAGAGAAGCTATTTGATAATAGGGCTTGATCCAATCAAGCCTATTATCTAATAGGATTAGATCTAATCTAAGCCTATATAAAATTAATTGAATCATATTCAATTTCAAATTTGATTTGTATCTCTGAGATCAATTGGAACAAGCCCTATTATCTAATAGGGATGCATCCAATCAATCTAAAGCTAATCTAATTGAATCTAATTCAATTAGATCTGATTCAATCCCCATTGCTCAATCAAATTGACTCAATTAATAACTAATTATTAATTAATTATTCTTTTAATTTACCAACCATTAGTAAATTATTTATTGTAACTTTTATATAGGATTAGTCATCAATCTCATTGATAATTAAATCCTTCAACGATTCATAATTATCAATCAGTCATTTGATCAGACAAGTACTTCTTTGTGTATGACCCCATAGGTTCAAATCTAAGTCGGTAGCACAAAAATAATTTCTGTGCTAATTGATGTAACCATCTAGCAATAAGATCCGACGTCCAGATAGACTGAATGTATGCCCAGCAATACTCTAGAACCTATGTGGATATAGTTACCGTATAATTCATCCCTTTGATACTTGATGCTCAAGGATGACTAAGGGTTAAACTTTCAATCCAGAAAGAGTAGTCCACGTTGTGTCGCAATCTCAAAAATTCTTTGACTTCTCACTAGGATTACTTTGGCCAAAGTTTTGCTGAATTAAAACACAGTGATGCATCATCTCCAATTTTACTTAGAGCGATCAATCCCATCTTGACTCGTATTCAGACTTTACAAGTACTTGACTATACCCAAAAACTTTCCATCATTGAATTAGAAATTTGGATAGTCTAGCACCAAAGTACAGTGAGTTGCTTGCAAGTTACCAAGACAGTCTTAGGTTAAAGGGACATATATACCCATATCCCATCAGAGCAACCCTTGACAGCAGAGTATTCCAAAAGTGGTCACGCTCAGTAAAATATACTTCTACAAATCACCCATATGCCATACCCGTGTCACCACATGTCTTGGTTAAGAGGACAACCAACAATGTGGCATACAACGACCTACACTGGATACAATTATCATTTTTGTAACAATTGTATCATTTGGTTGTGAGCAGGATTTAAGAACTACACGATAAATCCTCCTTTATCATTTTGGAAGTAGCTCTAAGGACTTTATCATAACATATGAGTTCTATTTTAGAAGATGTATTCTTTATGATGAATCTATCAGATAATATTTATCATTTTATAATTTATATACTTGTATGGAGTACAATCATCTACAATTTAGATGATTAACTTTAGGATACATTTTTCAATAACTCCCACTTGGACTAAAGCCAATCAAATCGGTATCAAATATCCATCTTTCATTTTAGATCATTGAACTCTTTAGATCCGATTGCTCTAGTCAATGGGTCGGTCAAGTCCTCCTTTCTATCGATCTTCCTAAGGTCGACTTTATTTCGATCTTATCGAACAAGTTAATTACAATACAGAAAGTGTTTGGTTTTTAGATGGAATATCAATTCTTCAGCTTGAGCAATGGCTCAAGTACTGCTGACAATACAGAAAGATTGGACCATCAATGGAGGGTGCCACTTCATGTTCATTGATAAACTTTCATAACCAAATAACTTCTTTACCAGCATCAAATATCGTAAAGAACTCCGCATTGCGAATAAAATTAGCTACTAACTATTGCATAAAACCTTTCTAGCATGTTGCTCCTCCTAGGATAAAAACATAACCTGACACAACTTTATCATTTCTATCTGACTAAAAATTAGAATCAATATTTCACAGATTTTAAGTCAGACTCTCTATAAACGAGCCATTGATCTTTAGTATTTCATAAATACTTAAGGATGGTTCTAATAACCTTCCAAACTTTTATGGATAACAGAGATAACAACCAAGCTTTTATTTCCTGTAATGTAGGGATGTCATTCTCGATTAAGAGAATTTCATCCAAATAATATAAAAAATACTTTGACAAAATTATTAGCCCATTTGTACATATAGGATTCTGCTTCATTCTCAACAAAGTCATATATTCAAAACATATGTTCCAACTCTAAGAAGCTTAATTCAATCCGAATGGACTTGAGGATTGCCACAAGAAAACCATCTCATCATAGTCAATACTATAACTTTGATGAAATCCTTTGGCAACCAGATAGAATTAATAGGTATTCACCTTTCCTTCTGTGCCACTTATCCATTTTGAAATCCACTTACACCCTATGGGTTTTACCAATTCAGATAAATCAACAATGTCCATATATCGCCGATCTTAATGGACTTCATTTCAAATTTAATAGCTCCAAGCCACTTCTCAAGGTTAGAACCCCATATTGCATCTGTATGGGAGATCAAATCTCCATCCCGAACTTAAAAATTGAAGTATCTGTTCGATTGATATGGTACTTTATCGTATCTACTCAAGGATGCCTTTACATCGAGCTTCAGATTTGATCTAATCAACTCTGGTTCTATTGGTTTGTGTTAGAGTTAGTTCTTTTACCTATCAAGCTTCACCAAGCTTGGTCTTAATGGCATCAGTTTCTTCACCAAGGAACTT
The DNA here is from genome assembly GCF_000442705.2 of Elaeis guineensis. NCBI lineage: Eukaryota > Viridiplantae > Streptophyta > Magnoliopsida > Arecales > Arecaceae > Elaeis > Elaeis guineensis. The sequence continues at coordinate 64,144,413 of NC_025993.2, read as the reverse complement.
CTTTTTCAAAAAGAACGCCTTAAGATACATGAACACTCATGTCTATTAGGAAGGTAGAAGAAATATCCTTAATATAATATTTATCAGATCAAGATTCAAGCTAGTTGGTTTGTGAACATTTCACAGAAGTCTGACACTCCAAATAAGGAAGTATCAAATTACCCAAGTTCATATCCCATATAGAGTTTTGGTGATCGATTTGCTCAGAATATTCTCGAGCACATATCAAGTAGTCTCTAAAATATAATCTCAAACAGACCAGCAAACCCCATAGTGGATCGAACCATATCTAACAAAGTTCAATTCCTTCTTTCGGATACCCTTTTAAATAGTGATATCCCAAGAGAGGTCTATTGAAAGAGAATCTAATTCTCTTCAAGACATGTCAAAAACTTACTATAAAGGTATTCACTTCATCGATCAAATCGATGAATTCTAATACTTTTTGTAGTTTGTTTTTCTACCTCATACAGAATCATTTGAATATTCCAATCAATTCGGATTTGTGCTTCACAAGCAAGATGCACCCATGTCATGATAGCTCGTCAAGGATTTTAATGAAGTAGTAAGCCCTCCTTTGGCACTAATATTCATGAGTGTAAATAAATCAATATGTACCAAATTCAGAATATTGCTAGCTCATTCACCCTTTCCAATAAATGGTGAGTAAGTCAACTATGCCAAAAGCAGACTTTAGTGACATTATCTAATCTGGGGTGCTAGTCAGACTTGTACATTACACTAACAGACTAAGGTACTGAGTTTATAATTTTCAATTATCCACTCATTATTATAGTATCATTTAAAATAATATTATAACAACATACTTATTGACACCATCAATAAAGTTGGATAATAGTGACAATCACTTAAAATGACATCTTCAGAATTGAGAACAAGCTCAACGATTTCTAATGTTAAGACTGGAACAGACTTCCATATCTTGCATTCAGGAGTCTCTTGTCATTTTCAAACCTTCTACTATTTTGAAGTCTTTTGCCGCTATTTACAAATATGACTTATACTATCAGTATCCTATACCCAGATAGTAGGATTACTGATACAGAAACTTCAAGGAGTTATCATATAACTATCTTAACCAGCAACCATTTACTGATTTCTTTTTTAAGCCTGTTTGGATTAGCCTAAGACTTCTTGATAAATTTGCCCAAAAAACTATACTCAACTTCTGATACTGGCTATCAAAGTTAGGTCTGATAATATTTTTATTATCTAACAGTGAAGAGAGCGATAATTTTCTAGCCATTTCTGAAAAGAGAACAATTGACCTATCAATATATGAAGTACTTTAAGCCTAAAGATTTGGACTTTAGTCTAAAGGTTTTTTCACTATTTTATATGAATTGGTAGCTTCTACCTTCAATTCGAGAAATTATCTTAATTTTTTAGCAGGTACTAGAATCAACACAGACTATATATAGGCCCGAGGATGGCTAGGTCAATCCGTATGTAACTATGGGTAGGTTCTCAACCAATTATTTCTCCAAACAACTTCTAGTATTTAATTTTGCCTTAGATTTCATTTCAGTAGGCGATGGCCCTCCACTGAAAGTCCTGGTTAGACCAACCATTAACATGAACCTACTTGTGATACTAGCCAAAAAATGATCAGACTCGAGGATGGCTCGGTCAATCCAATCATTCATCAGATAGTTCAATAGGGTCATCATATAATGAATGATAATTTCATCATTTAGAGAGAATACCAGACGGATGGCACCTGCAATGTCAATCTGAAATAATAGATCCATTACCATTCACTTTAATGGAAAGCTATGATCTTGTTATCCCCATAACTAGCTCATTTTATGGACCTAATAATTTAGAAGATTTGATTAAATCTTTTAGAAGATGTCAGTCGATGTGTAAGTCATAAATCCTTCCACTGACTTCACCAAGTCATGTAAAGAACTAGAGACTAACTGGTCTAACCAACACATTGTAAATCCTTCCTCTGACTTCATCAAGTCATAAGAAGGACTAGAGAAATTTAGTCCAACCAACAAGTTGATCTAGAAAACCTAAATCAGTCATACTAATTAACCTTGACAACATGGGTCAACTCGAGTCACCCAGTGATCTAATCGATCTAATGACTCACGCTCAACCTTTGAGCCTCAATCAAGTTCCATTTGGTTTAATCAAAGATATAAACTTGATCATTTTATAACTATTATTTTCGATCTAGAGTACCCTTGATCTAATCTAAATCAACTATTGCTTAGATTGGATCAACTACTCTTTTTAGTCTATTAAGTCTTTGATTCTAACCTTAGGTCTAACCTAATTAAAAAAAAGATCTGATTTAAGCTATCCCATGCCCCATGTTTTATGCAATATCATTAGATCTTTAATCACAATTCTAGATCTAAAATATATTTCTTAATTCTCAATTAAGTATAGCATCAACATGGGTTAAAGTTATTAATTAAAATTATTTCAATTTTATAAAATAATTTTACATCATTTTATGCAAAACTTTTTACTCCAAAAACTAGATCGTCTCACCCTTGAACTGAGTTGTTCACTTCAGTGGGTCGACTAAGTCTGATACTTGATCGACTAACTAATCATGAACAGTAACCATTACTATTTGGTTTGAGACAACTAGGTCAGGTCAGTCAATACTGAATCGATAAAAAGCAGAAGATTGGATCGACTCAGTTCAAAACTAGTCAGCTCAGTTGGCATGCCAATATGTATCATATAGTTTTAGATCTAAAAATTCTTGCATAAACTGAAATAAAATCAATCATAATAAACTTTAGATCATATCTAAATATTTTATGATTTTAAATTTTATTTTTATGATTAAAATAATTTTAATCATATAGATTAGATATTTTACTTTTCATATAATTCATGCTTTGTATTACATACAATAAATCCTAAGATTTTAACATCTAAGATTTTGCAGAAAAATAAGTTCTTTCTTTCACATTCTTCTTCATGGGATCTCACAATGGCACCTCTATATGCTATGAAGAGCACCCCATTGAATGGGAAGAGAGGTTCATGTAATCCTACTTGCTCCTATGATCGGACGGCCTAGTGATTACCCAATCTGAGTACTTTGCTACTTAGAATATCTAATCTAATTCACATATCATATATGCAAAAAAATTTAGATCTAATCTAAATTATATTAGATCTGATTTTATATTAGATCATATCTAAAATCAAATCATAACACATCTCATGCATTGCTAAATTTAGATTTTAACTCTACATGCATATATGTTCATGTCATAATAAACCTTCACTCAGATACCATTTGCAGGGAAGCATTGTGGGTTTTGGGTATGCATTTTAAAAATTTACAGTGGAACATACATATATTAAATAATTTAATCTATAATATATGCATAGATCAAATCTAAAATTACCATACAGGATCTATGATATGAACTAATATGCATGTATCCAAAATTGAAATCTAAAATTCAACAAGTATAGATCATATCTATGTGTAATTAGATCATATCTAATTTTTTTTTAGATCACATCTATATATTAATTAAGATCAAAATCTCATATTGGAGCACAGATAGTAGATCATCACATCCGAAATCTGTGATACTTGATTCTTCATGATGCTTGACAGCCGCACACATATCTGGTCTCTACGGATATCCACATGAAACTCTTGTGCTGATCGATCTCTCTGAGAGTGCTAGCTCATGAAAACATCATGCTTTGATTGATCTAAGAGAAATTACAAAGATGAAGAATAAGGAGACCCTCTCTTTTTTCTTCTTGGATCCATGCATCAGATCTATACAATAGAGATCAAGAGAAGAATTCTTTCTTCTCAATTTTTCTATGCATAAGAGAGAACCTTTCTCTCTTTCTTTCACACCTTTGAGAAGAACTTTTTTTCTCTAATTTTTTATGATAAAAATTAGATCTAATCTAATTTCTCATGCTAAAATCATATAGATTTTTGAGCCCTAGAAAAGTCCAAAAGAGAGACCCAAGAGAAGAACCGTTCTTCTCTCTTTTTCTTCCTTTTTCTCCTAGATCTAGAACTCTAGGAAGCCCCAAACGTCCAACCAAATTTTTTGATATTTTTTTTCTAAATTTTTATATTAAAAATTAGATCTAATTTAATTTTCATCCTAAAAAAAAAAAAATCTGAAAGAAGATCTCTTTCTTCTTCAAGGCTGCGTACAAGAAAGAAGACCCTTCTTCTTCCTTCTCTTTCTCTCTTTGGGAAAAACTTTTCTTCTCTAATTTTTTGTTGTAAAACCAGCAAGAGAAGCCCTCTTTGATGCACAAAAATTAGTAGTAAAATCTCTCAAAAATCCTTTCAAGAGGGGAGGAGAATAGAGGCTTTGCACATGAGGTTGTGGGGCATCCAACTCTTGGATGCCCCTCACCTTTTTTTTTCTCTTTGGGCAACAAGAAAGAGGGGAGGGACGCCCCTTTTTTTCATGAAAGGAAGAGAGGGGTGCGCATCTTAGTTGGGCATGGGATTTTTCTTGTTAAGAGGTGGGGCATGGCATTTTATATCACATGGGGTTTAGGTTTTAAGTTGGTTAAGTCCTATTCCAAATAGAACTCAAGATCTTATTCCAACTCTAACTAACCCTTGGACCCAATCTTAACAAATTTAAGAATTAGTTATAACAAACTAACTAATTGAGTCCTAGCCCAATTATGAAATTAATTAGGCCCCAATCCAATTGGATAATTAGTTAGATTAAAATCTCATTAATCCAAAGATTGATTTTTGATGGATATCAGGAAAGCTTTTTGATAATAAGGCTTGATCCAATCAAGCTTATTATCCAATAGGATTAGATCCAATCTAAGTTTATATAAAACTAATTGAATCATATTCAATTTAAAATTTGATTTGCATCCCTGAAATCAATTGGAACAAATCCTGTTATCTAATAGGGATGTATCCAATCAATCCAAAGCCAATCTAATTGAATCTAGTTCCATTAGATTTGATTCAATCACCATTGCTTAATCAAATTGAGCCAATTAATAATCAAATTATTAGTTAATTATTCTTCTAATTTACCAACTATTAGTAATTATTTATTGCAACCTTTGTATAGGATTAATCATCAATCTCATTGATAATTAAATCCTTCAATGATTCATAATTATCGATCAGCCATTTAATTAGATAGGTACTTCTATGTATGTGACCCCATAGGTTCAAACCTAAGCTAGTACCACAAGAATAATTTTTATACTAATCGATATTACCATCTAGCAATGGAACCTGACGTCCGGATAGGCTGAATGTATGCTCAGCAACACTCTAAAACCCATGTAGATATAGTTACTGTATAACTCATTCCTTTGATACTTGATGCTCAAAGATAACTAAGGATTAAACTGTCAACCCAGGAAGAGTGGTCCACATTGTGTCTTAATCTCAAAAATCCTATGACTCCTCACTAAGATTACTTTGGCCAAAGTTTTGCTGAATTAAAACACAGTGATGCATCATCTTCAATTTTACTTCAAGTGGTCAATCTCATCTTGACTCGCACTCAGACTTCACAAGTGCTTGACTGTACCCAAAAATCTTTCATCATTGAATTAAAAATTCAGATAGTCCAGCACCAAAGCACTGTGAGTTACTTGCAAGTCACAAAGGCAGTCTCAGGTTAGAAGAACATATATACCCATATCCCATCAGAGCAACCCTTGATAATAGAGTACTTCAAAAGTGATCATGCTCAGTAAAATGTACTCCTACAAATCACCCATATGCCATACCCATGTCACCATATGCCTTGGTTAAGAGGACAACCAACCAATATGGCATACAACGACCTACAGTCGATATAGTTATCATCCTTGTAACAATTGTATCATTTGATCATGAGTAGAATTGAAGAACTACATGATAAATCATCCTTTATCATTTTTAAAGTAGCTCTAAGGACTTCATCATAACATATGAGTTCTATTTTGGAAGATGTATTTCTTAGAATGAATCTGTCAGATAACATTTATCATTTTATAATTCATATACTTGTATGGAGCATAATCATCTACAACCTAGATGATTTACTTTAAGACATATTTTTCAACAATTCTTACATCTCTAGTATAGAGATTTGGTGCATGGGTTATAGGAAGAAAAGAGAAGAAAGAATTCTTCTCATGATCTCTAGCATAGAGATCAACATCCTCCTATGTTCTTCTTCTTCTCTAAGATTATCTTGAGAGAAAAGAATATTTTCAACTGTCAAGATGCGATCTCTGTAAGGGAGCTAGCAGTCCGATGAGATCAATAAGCTTCTGATCAGATCGAAGTCTCATGTGGATACCCGTAGAGATCGAATATTTGTGCAGCTTTAAGGGACCTTTGAAAGATATCCATGATCATCAGTTTGCGGTGAAGATTGATCCATGCCAAGGCATATTTTTATTTATTTTTTCTTATTTGATTTCTATATCTGAATCCTATCTCACATATGATGATTCTATTTATGATTTTAAGATTTGATCTTATGCATACTTAGATTAAATTAGATTTAATCTAAAATTTTTAAATTCTGCTGCATACTCATTTTGAAAAATTTTTACATGCATGAAACCATGAAACTCCAATAGCTAGTGCTGTCACAGTACAATAAGACAGGACCATTGAGAGAGGGTCCCACTTTGAGCTCGCCGATGAACTTCTATAACCACACACCATCTTTTGCAGCATCAGATGTTGTGATATATTCTATCTCGCAAGTAGAGTCAGCCACGGTGTGCTGCTTGAAATTTTTCTAGCAGATTGCTCCATCATTCAGGATAAAAATATATCCCGACATACTCTTGCTATCATCATAATCTAACTAAAAACTAAAGTCTATAAATCTCATAAGTTTTTAGTCAGATTCTCTATAGATAAGCCACTGATCCTTAGTATTTCTCAAATACTTAAGGATGGTCTTTACGACCTTCCAATGGTTCTCACCTGGATCAGACTAATATCTGCTCACTACTCCTAGTGAGTATGCTACATTTGGTCTTGTATATATCATGGCGTACATAATAGATCTCACTGTCGAAGTATATAGAATTCTACACATACGCTCTCTCTCTCTTGAGGAGTCATCGGACAATCACTCTTTGAGAGAAAAATTTTGTAGTCTATCAAAAGATAGCCTTTTTTAGAATTCTCCATGCTGAATCTTTTCAGCACAGTATCAATGTACATGGATTGAGATAATCCAAGCAACCTCTTAGATCTATCTATATAGATCTTCATCCCAAGGATGTAGAATGCTTCTCCCAAGTCCTTCATGGAGAACTATGATGATAGCCAAATATTTATTCCCAATAATGCAGGGATGTCATTTCCAATTAAAAGAATATTATCCACATACAAAACAAAAAATATAACTACAGAGTTATTAACCCAGTTGTATATGCAGGGTTCTTCACCATTCTTAATAAAGCCATATGTTCTGATCACTTTATTAAAATGCATGTTCTAACTTCGAGATGCCTGCTTAAGTCCATAAATGGATCTTTGAAGCTTGCATACTTTAGAGTCATCTGTGGATATGAAACCTTCAGGTTGTATCATATATACCTCTTCTTCTAACTCTCCATTTAGGAAGACTATTTTCACATCTATTTGCTAGATTTCATAGTCCAGATATGCTGCTATCGCAAGCATGATCCGAATGGACTTGAGCATTGTCATAAAAGAAAATATCTCATCATAGTCAATACCATAATACTGATGGTAACCCTTGACAACTAGACAGACTTTATAGATCTCCATCTTCCTGTCTGTGCCTCTCTTTCTTTTGAAGATTCATTTACACCCTATGGATTGTATCCCTTCAGGTGGGTCAACTAATATCCATACATCATTGACCTTTATGGACTTCATTTTAGACTTCATGGCTTCTAGCCATTTTTTGGAGTCAGATCTCTGTATTGCATCTATATAGGTGATCGAATTCTCATTGAGTTCAATAGGATCATCGTTTCAGATCAAGAAACTATAGTATCTATCTGGTTGATATGGTACTTTATCAAATCTCCTTAAAGATGTTTCTATATCAAGTTTCATATTTGATCTAATCAAATCCAACTCTATAAATTTATTAGATTGTGTCGGTTCTTCTACTGATCAAACTTCATTAAGTTCAATCTTTGAGACATTAGTTTCTTCCCTAAGAAAATCAAAAAGACTGTCATATTGCTAACAAACACCTTTTGTTCATCAGCAAGGTAGAAGTAATAACCCTTGATCTCTTTTGAGTATCCTATAGATAGACACTGATCAGATCTAGGTCTAAGTTTATCAGTTTTCAAATATTTAACATAAACTGGATACCTCCAAATCCTAAGATAAGAAAGTACAGGCTTACGCCCTGTCCACATCTCATGTGAGAGTTTACTTACGGACTTACTCGAAACTTTATTTAGAATATAACAAGCCAACTCAAGTGTATATCTCCAAAAAGAGATGGCAGATTTGCAAAGCCCATCATGGACCGAACCATGTTTAACAGGGTTCGATTCTCCTTTCTGACACACCATTATGCTGTGGTGTTCTAGGAAGGATCCACTACAAGAGAATCCTGTTCTCTTCTAAGTATGTCAGAAACTCACTGGAGAGGTATTCACCTCCTCGATCAGACTGAAGAGTTTTAATACTCTTCTCAGTTTATTTCTCTACTTCATTATGGAATCGTTTGAACATTTTAAATAATTTTGACTTATGTGTCATTAAATAGATGTGCCCATACCTCGATAGGTCATCTATAAATGTAATGAAATAATAGTACCCACCTCTGACACTCATGTTCATGGGTCCACATGCATCAGTACGTATCAGACCTACAACTTCACTGGCTCACTCATCTTTTTCAATAAAAGATGATTTGGTTGTTTTCTTAAGTAGACAGGACTCACAGGTTCGAAGTGATTCACAATCATTGACTTTGAAGATTTTTTTTGAGTCAACTTGTTTATTCTATTTTTGTTAACATGACCTAACTTATAATGCCAAAGATAGATATTAGAGACATCATCAATTCTAAGGTATTTGCCGGACGTGTACATTACACTAACAGGTTGTGACAATATATAAATTCTATTATTCAGCTGTCCATTCATCAAATTAACACCATTCATAATGATATTAAAAATATCTCTTTTTATTAAAATTTCATAACCGTACATGGCCAAAAGGCCTACAGAAATAATATTTCATAAAAATGAAAGACAAAAGTGACATTCACTGAGAACTATTATATTGGACTTGAATACAAACTTAATAATCTCTAATGCTAGAACTGGAACCGATCTTCTATCTCCAACATTAAGGAATCTTTCACCTTCTTCAAAGCTCCTACTGACCTGCAGACCCTACAACGAGTTGCAAATATTAAAAAGACTTTCGATATCTAATACTCAGGTAGTAGAATCATAAATTGAGAAATTACAAGGTGTTATCATATAATTATCTTGTTCAGTAACAGTTGCTTCTTTCTTGACCTGTTCGGATCCAGAAAGATAATGTATTGAAAGACAGTTCCTCTTCTAGTGCTCCTACTTCTTGTAGTAGAAGCATGCACCTAACTTAGATATATGTCCTAGAAGCCAATATGGTTGACATATTATAATAATTCTAGGGTATAATTTTATACTTAATATATTGATATGATCAATGAAAGGATAATTTCTTTTTCATTCAAGTGTGATGTGTCCTTGAATCATCCATAAAATTAGTTTTGATACATATTCTCAAAGTGTTGAGAATTAAAGACATGTATTTAATTCCTAAATGCTCTCAGTCATAGGATCATCATAAGAATGATGATAGATCTGGATAGACTGGCGCACAAATCGCTTCTTTCAGGATAGATGAGTTTTTGATCTATTATGTAGAGATACAAGATGATGAGTATGGATGGTTGTTAGAGAACAACTAGTATTGAGCATGACCATACGAGAGATCACTTGGACTTCTATTCAATTGTCAGTAATTATCTCGATACTGTAGTTGTATGACTGATCCTTTGACTTGAGATGGTACTGCTGCTCGCATTGAGACTGCTGAAGTTTGACTGATATATAAATATGAGATTCAATGAGCCCTTATAGTGATATTGACGACAGTTGGTCCACTGTAGGAGTGGGATGCGCATCAAGATAGAATCTATCGACCTTGATAGAGAGTAGTCCTATGAGATTTATAAGACTAAGTCTAAAAATCTATAGCCATAGTAGTGTGATTGATGGAAAAGAGTTTTCATAGAAGTCACAACTAGATGAGCTAATCGAATCTATCATATGACTGATGTTGAGGTTTGATGATTTATCTATGACCTGCCATCTAGTCGGGACTCACGATAGAGGGACTGAATCATACGTTAACTACACCTAGAGAAGTATTTCAGTTCTACTGGGTTGCTACTACATACTGCTAGGTATCACTGGTAGATTGTGAAAGCTCACTAGAATCATTCTGGATCAACAATCTTTGCTGAGTTAGAGTGAAATTATTCCGACCCATTAAAAAGAGTTTCAATGATACAATAATAGAATTATTGTATATCTCACTATCAGATAGAATTGAACCTATGGGATTACACAACAAAGAGATTAGACCTAAAATAAGTAGTTGAGCTTATGAAGTATCAATTGGATTTAGAGAAACCCATTGGATTCATGATAACCTTGCTAGCACATGGTTGGACCCAATTCCTCTTTCTGTTGGGATTACTTATTTAATAAGATAATTTTAACTTAATTATTTGCTAATAACCTATATGAATTAGATTTATAAGACTCCAATTATTAGGTGTCTAAGGTTATGGATCATATTAATTAAGTGTGCAAGTTCCTAATTAACTTCCTTGATAGTTATTTTTAGGCACCACCTTAATTTGATCAAGTTGGACGTGTCCATTGATTAGAGGGCTTTTAGTTCTCTTATGGGGCATCTCTTGAGTATATTTTGGGGTATCTAATTATGGATGCAAAGGCTCCAATTGTTGGCACCTAAAGAGTCTCCTAAAGTATGTTGGATAACTTAGGTTAATAGGAAACCCAATGCAAGTAGGATTTGTATTATATGATTGAATAGGATTCAATCCTTATACCTATTTAAAGAGACCTCCCCTAAGGTCCCTAAGGCATCCAAACTAGTAGCCCCTCACATCCAAAGGCTCTCCCCACACCCTCTCTTCCTCTCCCTTTCTCTTCTCTGAGCATTCTACACGCCCATCCCTTGCGATGCGAGTCCCAAAGAGTTCCACGCCCAAGGTGTTGGGCATCCCATAATTTGCTGGTTGCTAATATTTTGTAGCAACACAAAGCAAGGAGAAACTCTAGAGAAAAGGAGAAGAAAAGGATCAGGAGGAAAGATCAACTGTTGATCGCGATCCAGGCTTCGTTCAAATTCAGCAGCTGAATTTTAGAGAACCAAAATTCAGATTAAAGAGGGCTATTTCAGGCTAATCCTGAATGGATATTTGTAGAGGTCAGATACTTTATGACTAAGAAAGAACTTTTTCTCTTTGAGATCCAGATTTGAAGAAAAAAATTACGAAATAGATATGTGATTTGATCACAGATTCGAAGAAAAAGATTACGAAATAGATATGTGATTTGATCACAATCTGAATTCAGCATATATCAATTTCTGCATATAAGATAGATCCATGTGATTTTATATTTTTATGTATGCATAATTTGGATTTAAAGTATTTTAATCTTATTCTTCACTGTAAAAATAAAATTTTTGAAATATATATGCATGCTCCAAACCTTGATACCAATAGTGGTATCAGAGCCACGGATTTTCATATACTGAATTTTGATATACATATTTTTGAAAAAATTTTAAAATTAGATTTTTTTCTTAATATATGAAATATATAGTTGTATCTTCTAATTTAAAATTTAATTTTATATTTAATTTTAGAACATATAGATGATATGGAATCGCAAGCATATATTTGAATTTTGATCTATAAAGAGTTCTAGTTCATGTTCATGTGATACATAGATGCATGCATAAAATCTGAAATTTTTATATGATCTAAATTTTGATTCATATACATGATATATGATTATATATTTAGATCATCAATTTATTTTTAATCTGATCCATGATTAGCATATGAGATATATGATATCATGCTAAGATCTAAAATTTTATTTAAATCTGATCTTATATGCATATATGTGATATATATTTGTATGCTAAAATCTGAAAATTATTTTTATATTTTAAAATTTACTTTTATGCAATAGATTTAGATCTAAAATATAATTTTAGAATCTAAAATTTATGTTTGTGCATGAGGATTTTGGTCATGGAAAAATCATAAATTAGGTCATGTAATAGGATTGCATTTAAAATTTTTGATTTGAGTCATATGGATCTAACTCAATTAAGTAATTGATTAAATCGAGTCAAGTATTGATAAGGGTCAGATCGATTAAGTTTATGATCATACACAATTGTTGTTGATCAAATCATTTGAATCTCACATGTAGAATCTATTAACCTAAGGATCTAATTTGACTCGCTGGTTTAAGCTCGATTCACTAGAGCTAACCAATTCTGATCAATCGACCTATCGGTGACTAAGATAAATTAATGAGATGTGATTATTTAATTGATTCTGTTAGCCGATTTGATCAATTTATTGCTGTTTTAGGAAGGCAACAGGGGGACCCCCACCGATCTCCACTTACCTGGCTAATTTAGAAGATTGGGTCTTGAATTACGTTACTTAGCAATCTTATTTAGCCTATGCCAGTTAGATCAGTCATATGATGACTGATTAGATAAGATCTAAACCTAAACCTTTCCATAAATATTCAATCCATAGGTCTTCCATCGTTGTAGATGTGCGGACGTGCTACCGACATTGATTATTCTCGACCGGTTACAGTAGTTCAGTTGTATCGAGAACACGTAACCATTCTATTAGCAAAGAGTTGCTCCAGGATAAGGATGGGGTTGGGCCCAATAACTATCAGGTGAGAGATCCAATGACAGCCTTGCACCTACCTGTAAACGGTGGGTCAGGCTTAACTAAGAAGTGTGGACAATAACTGTTAGATGAGCCCACATGACTTAGAGACCAAGTCGCTACAATATATTTAGTGAAGCATCTAGGCAAAGAGTTACCTACGCATCAGTGTGCATGTTACCAATAATTGTTAGGTGAGGTGCATGTCATCGGTAGGACCCAGCACCCATTAGGAATCTTTTGTCATGTTAGGGTTTTTGTTTCCTTCTCGGAGAGTGGAGGGATTCTATAAATTAGTGGGAGCCACTGTTTGCATCTTAAAGTCTTTAGAAATAAATTAAATATTAAGTATAAAAGTCTAACTTGAATCTCTACTTTCGCAGTTAAACCATAATGTCAGCCTCAAACCCTCTAGCCCGCATCCTTAAAACCATTCGTTTGACCGGTACCAACAACAAAAACTGGCTCAGAAACCTTAGGATTGTCCTGATCTCAAAAAGGTTAAGCCATGTTCTTGACCAGGATTCCATAGTGCTACCAAACCATCCTACTACTGAGCAAAGAGCTACTTTTGAGAAGTGGATAGATGAAGACAGTCGGGTCAAGTGTTATATGCTGACGTCTATGTCAAACAAGTTACAGAGCCAGCACAAGCATATGCCCACTACCTGAGCCATGATAACTCACCTACAAGAGTTGTATGGTGAGCAAAATCGTACTATGCATTTCGAAGTATCCAAGAGACTCTTCAATCTGAATATGCACGAAGGATAATCTATCCATGAGCACTGTATGACAGTGATCAAAGACATTGAGGAGCTTGAGAAGCTCGGGCTAGAAATGCAAAAGGAATTACAGATGAATCTGATCTTTCAATCTCTTACCAGTTCATATAGTCAATTCATTGTAAATTTTTATATGAACAAACTTGACTGCACTATTCCCAAACTCGTCAACATGTTGGCCACTACAGAGGGTACCTTGAAGAGTTCAAAGGACACTGTTCTCGATGTGGAGCAGACTTCTTCTTCCAAGAGAAAGTCTACTAGAAAGAAGAAGGTTAAATCCATGAAAAAGCAAAAGAAAGAGAGCAAGCCAAAGAAGGATGGTCCAAAGGCAGCCAAGGCAAAAGGAAAGTATTTCCATTGTCATGCTGAAGGCCACTGAAGGAGGAACTATCCTAAATACCAGGAGAGCCTAAAGACCAAAATGGATGATAAGCCTTCTAAAGGTAAGCTCGTAATTGAATCTAACCTTATGATTTCTTCTACTTCTAGTTGGATATTGGATTCTGGCTCGAGTGCTCATATATGTACCTCAATGTAGGGTCTGATAGAAAGTAGGAGGTTGAGGGAAGGTGACATGATCTTTCAAATTGGCAATAGAGCAAAGATTGCTGTAGAGATCGTTGGCACTTACTCTCTTTAATTACCATCTAGTGTTAGATTAAATTTAAAAGACTATTATTATGTTCCTGTAGCTAGTCAGAATTTAATTTTCATGTCTGTGCTAGCACAGGAAGATTTTGAAATTTATTTTAATAAAAAATTTTATTTTATTTATTTATGAAATAAATTAGTTGCACAAGATCTTTTAATTGATAGTCTTTATCACCTATATGTTGATGCAAACATGAACCTAAACGAGCAAATAGTGTGTCGTAAGCCAAAAGAGATTTAGAGATGGAATAAATCAGAAGTACTTGTGGCACCATAGACTAGGCCATATTGGAGAGGACAAGATAAGCAGATTGGAGAAGGATGGGATCTTTGGCTCTCTTAACCCAGAGCCGTATCCAGCTTACGAATTCTACCTTCGAGAAAAGATGGCCAAGTTGCCCTTTGTAGGACATGGAGAAAGGGCCACTGAGCTACTTGCCCTAGTACACATCGATGTGTGTGGGGCATTTGATGTGTAGGTCAGAGATAGTTATATCTACTTCATTACCTTTACCAATGATCTGTCTAGGTACAGGTATGTGTATCTTATAAAATATAAGTCTGAGGTCTTTGAAAAATTCAAAAAATTCAGACATGAAGTAAAAAAGCAGACAGGCAAATCCATTAAGGTTCTTTGATCTGATCGAGGAGGTGAATATTTTAGTTGAAAATTTTTGGGATATTTTAAGGATAATGGCATAATCTCTCCATGGATCCCTCTTGGAACGTCTCAGCTCAATGGGGTGTTCGAAAGAAGGAATAGGATCCTATTGGATATGGTCTGATCCATGATGAGCTTCACTAATCTACCCTTATTTCTTTGAGGACATGCCTTGTTAACTGCCATTCACTTGTTGAATAGGATTCCATCAAAGTTCATTCCTACCACATCGTATGAGATATGGTTTGACAAGAAGCTGAGTCTGAGTTATCTCAAGACTTGGGGATGTCTGGCCTATGTCAAGAGATAAATAGCGGATAAGCTAGAGGATAGATCTATTATAGCTCACTTTATAGGATATTTAAAAGAATCTATGAGATACTACTTTTATTTTTCATAAGATCACAATGTGATTGTGAGTCGAAATATCATATTCCTAGAAAAATAGTTTATCCAGGATGGTGGCAATGGGAGGCTAGTGGAGCTCAAAGAGAAAGTCTTTGAAGAGCCCAGAGCTATAGATCCTCAGGAACCTGTAGTCCATGAGTTAGTAGTTGATATTCCTCTTCCACCTCGTAGAACTAGCAGGATCTCCCGACCTCCTGAAAGGTGAAGTGAAATTTTAGTGCAGGGGTAAAATGGTAATTTTAAAACTTTTCAAAATCACTATTTTATAGTGAAAATTATTAATTAATATAATTAATTAATATGTGTTTACCCTACACTAGGATCTAAATATGATATACAGCATGAATGCATTTAAATTTGAAATTCAAATTTGAACAGTAAATAATTTACTGCTATGTGTTTAGAACACAATACCTTTGTGCGGATAGTCGATCGTCATAATCTGATCACCGTTAGGAGGATCTGATTATTATAATACAGCCACACAATATGTCTGGCCTCTACGGATCATCCACACGAAGCTCCCGATCTGATCGGCTCCTCACGAGTGCTAGCTCGTTGTAGAGCCCTTTCGACAGCCGATGTTGATCGAACTCCTTCGATCGATGTTTGCCAATTTCATGGATGCTCTGGATCATCAGCAAATGTGCTTGAGAGGTAGATGATGCTCTCTCTTGAATTTGGTGGGCTCATGACACTCGTAGCTCACTAACTCACTTTCCGAACCCCAGGCTGAAACCCTAGGGAACACACTGAAAACCCTGCGCCCATTTTTATTTCTTTTCTTTCTTTTTCTCTTTGAAGTTTTAGACTTTCTACTCATGCACAAAGGTTCCTCATGCCCCACTTTCTCTCTCAAAAAATTTCAATGCACGCACCAGCTTTCTCCTCTTTTAAAAATAATTCAAAACGTGTCTTATCCGCATGAGAGGATAAAGATAAGTGGTTGCACATTTGAATTCAAATCAAATTTGAATTCAAATGCAAACCAACTCATCCCTATCCACTTGGGTGTGAGAAGAGAAGGTGCGTGGCTGCTTTGTGTGTAGAAAGGTTTTATGAGAAACTCTTTCTCGTGTAAGATATGGGGTGCTAAAGAGGATAAGGACAAGGTGCATGGATTGGTTGCTCATTCAAATTCAAAGTTTCTTTTGAATTTGAATGGCCAACCAACCATCCTTATCCACCTATATGGTGCATAAATGTGGGGCATGGGAAGGGCTTTGTGTGAGAGAAAATTCATGAGAAGTTGCTTCTCGTGAATTCAAATGGGCGCAGAGATATGAGGTGGCATAGGGATTTGAATTCAAATGGTGGTTTAATCTTAATTGAACCAACCTAATCAAAATAGGTTAAGCACAATTAGACTAAATTAAACCCAACTTAATTAGGCTTAATTAGGCTCAATAAAATTCTAATCAATCAGGAATTGACTAAGCCCAACCCCTGATCAAATCAGGGACCAATCCATCTCGACGATTAGGTCAACTCTTAACCTAATCGGGTCAAACCCAACTGAATCCAATTCAATTAGACTTGATCCAAAAATAATTACTCAATCAAATTGAGTTAATTAGTGATCAAATCACTAATTAAACCTCTCATAAATACTGAGTCCAAATTTGATGGGCAATCGGGTACCAAAGTCCATCGATATGAAACCTTGATCGAAGAGTCCCAAACCAGTGAGACTCTTGACCCCGGTACCCAAAATGTGTGGAACTCATGATCAGAGAATCCTGATTCTTGATCACAGAGTCTCAGAAAATATGTAAGACTCATAATCCACAAATATTAGGACTCTTCATCAGCCATCAGATCAGATAGGAACCTCTAATAGGTGTGACCCCACAGGTTCGAACCTAAGCCGGTAGCACAGGAACCAATTTCTGTACTAATCGAAATGACCATCTAGCAATGGTACCCGACATTCGGATAGGTCGAATAGTCACAATCACAACATTCAGAACCTATGTGAATATGGCTACTATATAATTCATCTCTTTTGACCCCTGTGTTTAGGACGACTCAGGGTTAAACTGTCAACCCTGATTAGATCATCCGAGTCGTGCTCAACTCAATCAGTCCTGTGACTCCTCACTAGGACTATCCTGGTCAAGGTTTTGCTAAATTGAAACATGACTGTACACAGCTCCTGAACTGGAGTGATCAATCCCATCTTGACACATGCACCGACAAGTCAAGTACTTGACTACACCCAGCATCCTTCCATCATTGAATTAGAAATTCAGATAGTCCAGTGCTTAAGTGTAGTGAGTTGCTTACAAGTCACTGTGGCGGTCTCAGGTCAGAGGGATATTTATATCCATATCCCATCGGAGCAAATCTTGACAGCAGAAATAGCTCCAGAGTCGGTCATGTTCAGTGCAGATGTACCCTTATATCTCACCTGTATGCCATATCAGTGTCTCCACACTCCTTGGTTAAGAGGATAACCAACCCATATGGCACACAATGATCTATGCTTGATAAACATTGTCATCCTTAGTAACAACGTATCATTTGGTCGCGAACAGGTTTAAGGACTAAACGACAAATCCTTCTTTGTCGAGTCTAAATAGTCCTAAGGATTTCACCACAACACAGGAGTTCATTAGAAGATGAAATAATTTATGATGAAACATACCAAAATAACTTTTATTTATTTATAATTTATGTACTAATATAAAAGGAGCACAACCGTCAACAGGCTGACGATTGGCTTTGGGATACTATTCCCAACAAAAGGTACATGGATATACTTACGAAAGAAGTAAAAGAAATATTTTTTTATGGGAGATAGGGGTCATAGTGATGATCCTAATACCTTTGATGAGGTGATGTCTGACATCGATTTTGAAAAATAATTAAATGCTATGAAATCAAAAATTGACTCGATGCACTCGAACCAAGTTTGGACTTTAGTGGATCCACCTGAGGGTATCATATCTATTAGGTATAAATGGATCTACAAAAGGAAGATAGGTGCTGATGGTAAGGTAGAGATCTATAAAACTAGACTTATGGTAAAAGGTTATAATCAGCATGAGGGTATTGACTATCAAAAAACCTTCTTGTCCGTAGCCATGCTGAAATCTATTCGCACTTTGCTTGCTATTGCAGCTAACTATGATTATGAAATCTGATAGATGGATGTGAAAACTACTTTCTTGAATAGATATCTTGAGGAAGATATCTATATGGAGCAGCCTATGGATTTTACATCCGATGATGGTGATCACAGAGTCTGCAAGCTGCAAAGGTCCATTTATGGATTAAAATAGATTTTTTGGAGTTGGAACCATCATTTTGATGAGGCAATCAAATCATTTGATTTCATCAAAAATGAAGAGAAACCTTGAGTATACAAGAGGGTCAGTGAGAGTGTGATCACTTCCTCATATTGTACGTGGATAATATTCTCCTTATTGGGAATAACATTCTCATGCTAACCATGGTCAAAAGATGGTTGTCCAAAGAATTCTCCATGAAAGACCTAGGGGAAGCATCCTATATTCTCAGAATAAAGATTTATAGAGATAGACCTAAACTGATACTTGACCTGTCACAAAAGCTGTACATAGAGAAGGTGTTGAAGAGGTTCCGCATTAAAATCTTCAAGAGAGGTCTCTTACCTCTTAGGCATGGTATTGTCTCTCCAAGATGATATGTCTGACCACATCTGAGGAGGTGCAGTGCATGAGTAAGATTTCTTATGCTTTGGTGATAGGAAGCCTCATATACATCATGCTATGTACTCGACCTAATATTGCCCTTGCCGTGAGTATCACGAGCAGGTATCAGTTGAATCTAGATGAGGAGCACTAGATAGCTATAAAAAATATCTTTAAGTACTTAAGAAGGACTAAGGATCTATTTTTGATCTTTGGAGGTGATTCTGAGTTATGAGTTGAGGGCTATACTGACTTAGATTTCATATCTGATCCTGATGATAGAAAGTCTACGTCAGGGTACGTATTCGTTTGCAATGATGGCGCAGTTAGCTGGAAGAGTTCCAAGCAACCCGTCATAGTAGATTCGACCATGGAGGCTAAATATGTCGCTGCTTTGGATGCTGCAAAGGAAGGCTTCTGGTTCAAAAAGTTCATTGCGGAACATGGGTTATGATATCGGATGCCATACCATTGTACTGTGACAACAATGGAGCCATAGTATTTGCTAAGGAGTCGAGGTCTCATTAAAAATCTAAGCACATCGAGCAATATTTTCATATCATACATGACTACCTCAAAAATAAACATGTCGAGGTGTGAAGAATAGACTCCGCAGACAATGTGACAGACCTGCTAACTAAGCAATTAAGCCAACCGAAAATGAAAGTCCACTTTAAGAAGATGAGACTTAGATTTGTGGCTAATTGATTTTAGTCCAAGTGAGAGATTGTTAGATATATATTTTAGAAGTCAATATAGCTGACACATTGTAATAATTCTAGGATACAATTTTATACTTAATATATTGATATGATCAAAAGGATAATTTTTTTTTATTCAAGTATGATGTGTCTTTGAATCATCCACGAAATTAGTTTCGATATATATTCTCAAAGTGTTGAGAATTAGAGATATGTATTTAATTCCTAAATACTCCCGATCATAGGATCATCATGAGGATGATGATAAATTGAGTAGATTGGCACACAAATCATTTTCTTCAGGATAGATGAGTCTCTAGTCTATTGTGTAGAGACACAGGGTGACGACTGTAGGTGGTTGTTAGAGAACTAGTACTGAGTGTGACCATACGAGAGATCACTTGGATTTCTCTTCAATCATCAATGATTGTCTCGATGCTGTAGTTGTATGACTAATCCTTTGATTTGAGATGGTACTGCTACTCACAATGAGGCTACTGAAGTTTGATTGACACATAAACATGGGTCTCAATGAGTCCTTGTAATGGATGTTAGTGACAGTTGATCCACTGTAGGAGTGAGGTGTGCATCAAGACAAGATCTATCAATCTTGATAGAGAGAAATAGTTCTATGGGATTTGAAAGGCTAAGTCCAAAAATCTATGGCCACAATAATGTGATTAATGGAAAGAAGTTTTCATAGAAGTCACAACTGGACTTGAGCTAATCAAATCTATCATATGACTGATATTGAGGTTTGACAATTTATCCATGACCTACAATCTAGTCGAGACTCACGATAGAGGGACTGAATCATATGTTAACTACACCTAAAGGTTTATTTTAGTTCTTCTAGGTTGCCACTACATACTACTGGATGTCATTGATGGATTGTGAGAGCTCACTAGGATTATTCTGGATCGACAATCTTTACTGAGTTAGAATGGAATTGTTCTGACCTATTGAAAAGAGTTTTAATGATACAATGATAGAGATCATTGTATATCTCACTACAAGATAAAATTGAACTTATAAGATTATACAACAAAGGAATTAGGTCTGGAATAAGTAATTGAGCTTATGAAGTATCAATTGATTTTAGAGAAATCCATTGGGTTCATGATGATCTTACTAGCACATGGTTGGACCTAATTTCTTTTTTCGTTGGGATTACTTATTTGATAAGATAATTCTAACTTAATTATCTGCTAATAACTTACATGAATTAGATTTATAAGACTCCAATTATTGGGTGTCTAAGGTTATGGATCATATTAATTAAGGGTGCAAGTCCCTAATTTCCTTGATAGTTATTTTTGGATGCCACCTTGATTTGATCAAGTTGGACATGTCCATTGATTAGAGAACTTTTAGTTCTCTTATAGGATATCTCTTGGGTATATTTTGGAGTATCTAATTATAGGTGCAAGGGCTACAATTGTTGGTGCCTAAAGGGTCTCCTAAAGTAAGTTGGATAACTTAAGTTAATAGGAAACCCAATGCAAATAGGACTTCTATTATGTGATTGAATAGGATTCAATCCTTGTGCCTATTTAAAGGGATCTCCCCTAAGATCCTTAG
This sequence comes from Elaeis guineensis, assembly GCF_000442705.2. NCBI lineage: Eukaryota > Viridiplantae > Streptophyta > Magnoliopsida > Arecales > Arecaceae > Elaeis > Elaeis guineensis. Next base: position 64,122,951 of record NC_025993.2, on the reverse strand, counting down.
AGCATCCAAACCAGTAGCCCCTCATGCCCAAAGGCTTTCCCCATGCCCTCTCTTCCTCTCCCTTTGTCTTCTCTTGGGCGTTCTACATGCTTAACCCTTGGGATGCGAGTCCCAAGGAGTTCCACACCCAAGGTGTTGGGCATCCCATAATTTACTGATTGCTGGTATTTTGTAGTAGCATAAAGTAAGAAAAAACTCTAGAGAAGAGGAGAAGAAGAAGATCAAGGAGAAAGATCAAGTGTTGATCGCGATCCAGGCTTCATTCAGATTTAGCAGGCTGAATTTTGGAGAACTATAATTCAGATTAAAGAGGACTATTTCAGGCTGATTTTGAGTGGATACTCATAGAGTCTAGATACTTGTGCGGCTAAGAGAGAATCTCTTCTCTTCCAAATCCAGATTCAAAGAAAAAGATTATGAAATAGGTATGTGATTTGATCACAATCTGAATTCAGCATATATCAATTTCAGCGTATGAGATAGATCCATGTGGTTTTATGTTTTCATGCATGCATAATTCAACCTAAAAATATTTTAATCTTATTCTTCACTGTGGTGTTTAGAAAATAAAATTTTTGAAACACATATGCATGCACCAAACCATGAATACCAACAATAATTACCTTGTTCAGTAATAGCTTGCTTCTTTCTCGGTCTGTTCGGATCCAGGAAGGCAATGTATTGAAAGATAGTTCCTCTTCCAGTGCTTCTGCTTCTTGTAGTAGAAGCATTCTGCCTAACTTTGGTCGGACTTGGGTTTCTTAATGTTGGTGCAAAAATCCGCTTGCGTCGGAGAAGCTGGAGTCGGGGAAGTCGCGGTTGCCGCCGGGACCTGCAAAGAAAGTCTAAACCGGAGGTGGGGTTGCTCCGGCAAGACCCTCCGATGCTCAAGTCAGTTCTCTGCCTCAACAAGAATGAAGTGCTCGAATGGAGAATTTAGCAGAGTTTTTAGATGAAAGATTAGAGCTTATAGCATAACGTATCTGGAGCCCCCCCTTTTATAGGCGGAGGGGGCAGTAGCCTGATAGCGACGTCTGTAACCGTCTGGCAGTGGGCTGCCTTGGGTCAGACGGAGTTTGCTGCGAAGAGTAGTGGAGTGGACCCGTGGCTATCACCGGGGTGTGCCACGTGGAGTTTGCTGCGGGGAGTGGAGCGGCGTATGTTGTCGCGATACGCCAGCAGATGGGAGAATCGCGTGGTATCCGTCGCAGAAAGTGGAGCAGGATCGTGGCCGTTATTGTGGCCTGCCAGGGAGTAGTGGAGCTGCGCGGGACCCGTCGTAGGGAGTGGAGTAGTGCTGTGACCATTACTGCAGCCTGTCAGGGAGTAATGGAGCTGCGTAGAGTCCGTCGCAGGGAGTGGAGCAGAGTTGTCCGTGACTGTGGCCTGCCAGGGGGTCCAGACTTGTTGGTCGAAGTTTGGTTGGAGTCGGTAGCGAGGTCCGATATCCGTAGGAGTTTGGGCGAGATCTTCAGTCGGAATAGAAGACGGAGTCTGGATTCCGTAGGAGTCCGGACGAAGTCTACCGCAGCAAAAGTTAAAGACGAAGTCCGGCTCCCGTAGGAGTCCGGGCAGAGTCCTCCTGCAATTAAAGTTAAAGGCGATGTCCGGCTCCCGTAGGAGTCCGGACAAGGCTTACCGGTAGCTGATGTTGAGGATGGAACCCGGCTCCCGTAGGAGTCCGGGCGGAGTCTACTCGAGCAGATTCTGCTGAGGACTTTGGCACGAAGTCTGTCTGCAGCCGTTGGAGTCGAGGACGAAGTCCGGCTCCCGTAGGAGTCCGGGCGGAGTCTTCCTACAATTAAAGTTAAAGGCGAAGTCCGGCTCCCGTAGGAGTCTGGACAAGGCTTACCGGCAGCTGATGTTGAGGACGGAGCCCGGCTCCCGTAAGAGTCCGGGCGGAGTCTACTTGAGCAGATTCTGCTGAGGACTTCGGCACGAAGTCTGTCTGCAGCTGTTGGAGTCGAGGATGAAGTCCGGCTCCCATAGGAGTCCGGGCGGAGTCTTCCTGCAATTAAAGTTAAAGGCGAAGTCCGGCTCCTGTAGGAGTCCGGACAAGGCTTACCGGCAGCTGATGTTGAGGATGGAGCCCGGCTTCCGTAGGAGTCCGGGCGGAGTCTACTCGAGCAGATTCTACTGAGGACTTCGGCACGAAGTCTGTCTGCAGCCGTTGGAGTCGAGGTCGAAGTCCGGCTCCCGTAGGAGTCCGGGCGGAGTCTTCCTGCAATTAAAGTTAAAGGCGAAGTCCGGCTCCCGTAGGAGTCCGGACAAGGCTTACCGACAGCTGATGTTGAGGATGGAGCCCGGCTCCCGTAGGAGTTCGGGCGGAGTCTACTCGAGCAGATTCTGCTGAGGACTTCGGCATGAAGTCTGTCTGCAGCCGTTGGAGTCGAGGACGAAGTCTGGCTCCCGTAGGAGTCCGGGCGGAGTCTTCCTGCAATTAAAGTTAAAGGCGAAGTCCGGCTCCCTTAGGAGTCCGGACAAGGCTTACTGGTAGCTGATGTTGAGGACGGAGCCCGGCTCCCGTAGGAGTCCGAGCGGAGTCTACTCGAGCAGATCCTGCTGAGGACTTCGGCACAAAGTCTGTCTGCAGCCGTTGGAGTCGAGGACGAAGTCTGGCTCCTGTAGGAGTCCGGGTGGAGTCTTCCTGCAATTAAAGTTAAAGGCGAAGTCTGGCTCCCGTAGGAGTCCGGACAAGGCTTACCGACAGCTGATGTTGAGGACGGAGCCCGACTCCCGTAGGAGTCCGGGCGGAGTCTACTCGAGCAGATTCTGCTGAGGACTTCGGCACGAAATCTGTCTGCAGCCGTTGGAGTCGAGGATGAAGTCCGGCTCCCGTAGGAGTCCGGGCGGAGTCTTCCTGCAATTAAAGTTAAAGACGAAGTCCGACTCCCGTAGGAGTCCGGATAAGGCTTATCGGCAGCTGATGTTGAGGATGGAGCCCGGCTCCCGTAGGAGTCCGGGCGGAGTCTACTCGAGCAGATTCTGCTGAGGACTTCGCACGAAGTCTGTCTGCAGCCGTTGGAGTCGAGGATGAAGTCCAGCTCCCGTAGGAGTCCGGGCGGAGTCTTCCTGCAATTAAAGTTAAAGGCGAAGTCCGGCTCCCGTAGGAGTCCGGACAAGGCTTATCGACAGCTGATGTTGAGGATGAAGCTCGGCTCCCGTAGGCATCCGGGCGGAGTCTACTCGAGCAGATTCTGCTGAGGACTTCGGCACGAAGTCTGTCTGCAGCCGTTGGAGTCGAGGATGAAGTCCGGCTCCCATAGGAGTCCGGGCGGAGTCTTCCTGCAATTAAAGTTAAAGGCGAAGTCCGGTTCCCGTAGGAGTCCGGACAAGGCTTACCGACAGCTGATGTTGAGGATGGAGCCCGGCTCCCGTAGGAGTCCGGGCGAAGTCTACTCGAGTAGATTCTGCTGAGGACTTCGGCACGAAGTCTGTCTGCAGCCGTTGGAGTCGAGAATGAAGTCCGGCTCCCGTAGGAGTCCGGTCGGAGTCTTCCTGCAATTAAAGTTAAAGGCGAAGTCCGGCTCCCGTAGGAGTCCGGACAAGGCTTACCGGTAGCTGATGTTGAGGACGGAGCCCGACTCCCGTAGGAGTTCGGGCGGAGTCTACTCGAGCAGATTCTGCTGAGGACTTCGACACGAAGTCTGTCTGCAGCCGTTGGAGTCGTGGACGAAGTCCGGCTCCCGTAGGAGTCCGGGCGGAGTCTTCCTGCTATTAAAGTTAAAGACGAAGTCCGGCTCCCGTAGGAGTCCGGACAAGGCTTATCGGTAGCTGATGTTTAGGATGGAGCCCGGCTCCCGTAGGAGTCCGGGCAGAGTCTACTCAAGCAGATCCTACTGAGGACTTCGGCATGAAGTCTGTCTGCAGCCGTTGGAGTCAAGGATGAAGTCCGGCTCCTGTAGGTGTCCGGGCGGAGTCTTCCTGCAATTAAAGTTAAAGGCGAATGTCCGGCTCGCGTAGGAGTCCGGACAAGGCTTACCGACAGCTGATGTTGAGGACGGAGCCTGGCTCCCGTAGGAGTCCGGGCGGAGTCTACTCGAGCAGATTCTGCTGAGGACTTCGGCACGAAGTCTGTCTGCAGCCGTTGGAGTCGAGGACGAAGTCCAGCTCCCATAGGAGTTCGGGCGGAGTCTTCCTGTAATTAAAGTTAAAGACGAAGTCCGACTCCCGTAGGAGTCCGGACAAGGCTTACCGGCAGCTGATGTTGAGGACGGAGCCCGGCTCCCGAAGGAGTCTGGGCGGAGTCTACTCGAGCAGATTCTGCTGAGGACTTCGGCACGAAGTCTGTCTGCAGCCGTTGGAGTCGAGGATGAAGTTCGGCTCCCGTAGGAGTCCGGGTGGAGTCTTCCTGCAATTAAAGTTAAAGGCAAAGTCCGACTCCCGTAGGAGTCCGGACAAGGCTTGCCGGTAGCTGATGTTGAGGACGGAGCTCGTCTCCCGTAGGCATTCGGGCGGAGTCTACTCGGGCAGATTCTGCTGAGGACTTCAGCACGAAGTCTGTCTGCAGCCGTTGGAGTCGAGGACAAAGTCCGGCTCCCATAGGAGTCCGGGCGGAGTCTTCCTGCAATTAAAGTTAAAGGCGAAGTCCGGTTCCCGTAGGGGTCCGGACAAGGCTTACCGACAGCTGATGTTGAGGACGGAGCCCGGCTCACGTAGGAGTCCGGGCGGAGTCTACTCGAGCAGATTCTGCTGAGGACTTCGGCACGAAGTCTGTCTGCAGCCGTTGGAGTCAAGGATGAAGTCCGGCTCCCGTAGGAGTCCGGGTGGAGTCTTCCTGCAATTAAAGTTAAAGGCGAAGTCCGGCTCCCGTAGGAGTCTGGACAAGGCTTACCGGCAGTTGATGTTGAAGATGGAGCCCGACTCCCGTAGGAGTCCGGGCGGAGTCTACTCGAGCAGATTCTGCTGAGGACTTCGGCACGAAGTCTGTCTGCAGCTGTTGGAGTCGAGGACGAAGTCCGGCTCCCGTAGGAGTCCGAGCGGAGTCTTCCTGTAATTAAAGTTAAAGGCGAAGTCCGGCTCCCGTAGGAGTCCGGACAAGGCTTACCGGCAGCTGATGTTGAGGACGGAGCCCGGCTCTCGTAGGAGTCCGGGCGGAGTCTACTTGAGCAGATTCTACTGAGGACTTCGACTGTGGGTATTTTATACCCAACACCAGTCCCCCTACTTTCGAGTTTGAATTTCGAACGAAGGAAGTACAGAGAGCGCCAGCGATTGAATTTGGGCCCAGGCCGCCAGGATCAGCGCCCTCAAGGTGGAACTGTCAGCTACGAAGGGGAAGATCGGCCAGCTGGAAGGAAATTCTTCTCGACTCTTGGCCCGGGTCGATGGTGACCAGAAGTGGTCGAAGAAGGTCTCCGACCTTCAGCAGCAGCTTCAGGACGCCGAGGTGAGCCACGACGTGCATCGGGCTAGCTGGCGCAGGCAGGTGGAAGAGTATAAAGGGAGATTCAGGGTGGCGGCCGACGAAGTCGTCCATCTCTAGAGGCAGCTGGCTAGCAGGGCGCAGCTTACTTCCGCCCGAGATTCTGATGAGCTCCAAGCCCTAAGAGGCACCGTTGAGGGGATTTCTGTCTCCCTCGGGGAAAAGACAGCTGAACTGCAACAACTGAAGATCCAACTGGCGTACGAGCAGCGGGCCATCGCGGACGCGGAGGCAGAATCCAAGGTCTTGAGGAAGAGGCGTCGAGAGACGGAGGCCGAGAGCCAGCAACTTCGTCGGGCGCTCCATGACGCGCTGCAGAAAAGGGGAGAGCTAGAAGAAGAAATTGAAAATCTAAGGCAGTCCTGGTTAAGGGATGGAGTAGATAATTCTAGGTCGGAGGGAGCCGGGCCCTCTTAGAGCTCTTTTTGTCTTTTCATGTATTTACTTCCCTTTTTGTCATTTTGCTTTTCTTTCCTTGGCCTTCCGGGCTTTGTAGTGTGTATATCGAAAATGGAATGAAAAGGGTGTTTTGTGTTACCTCGTCCGCGCGTTGCGCTAAATTATCGTTTGCCAAACTTTTCTTGTCGTTTGACCTGTCTGATGTAGATGTCGTTGGGGGGGGGGTGCTCGGTCGTTGATGCGTTAGCTCGCCTTTCTCGACATACATAGCCGCAAGCCCAAGCTTGACCGTCCGGGCTCCGCACTACTTCGGGGATGTCGTTGCCTTCCTAAGCGGTGTCGAAAGTCTTTTCAGAGATCGGGGGTGTTCGATGGGAACCCCCCGTTTTAGTTGAGATGAAGTCCTTCTTTTTTAATTTTCCTCCTCTTCTCAGAGTGAGGGCCCTCCCCCCGCTTTTCGCGGGGTTGCATAAAAGCGAGGAGGTACCGCTGAGGGGCTTTTTTCTTTCATCCGATCTTGTTGGGCGGCTGGGTTTCGTCACCATCAGCCCTTGCTGCAGAAGTCGCGGGTGGAGCCCGGCCCCCGTAGGAGTCCGGGTAGAGTCTGGAGTCCGGGTGGAGTCTTCCTTGGCGTTGTGGACGGAGCCCGGCTCCCGTAGGAGTCCGGGTGAAGTCTTCCTTGGCGTTGTGGATGGAGCCTGGCTCCCGTAGGAGTCCGGGTGAAGTCTTCCTTGGCGTTGTGGACGGAGCCCGGCTCCCGTAGGAGTTCGGGCCTTCCACTTTGCTCGAGTCAGGGCGAGGTTACCCTCCCATTCCCGACTTGGCTGTGGGGGCGCGTTAGGGTGCTGTAATGCCTCTCCCCCCCATCCGGTCTAAAAGAATCAGGCCTTCGACTTTGCTCATGTCAGGACGAGGTTCTCCTCCTGTTCCTGACACGGCTGTGGGGGCACATTAGGGCATTGTAAGGCCTCTCCCCCCATCCGATCTAAAAGAACCAGGCCTTTGACTTTGCTCATGTCAGGACGAGGTTCTCCTCCTGTTCCTGACATGGCTGTGGGGGCACATTAGGGCGTTGTAAGGCCTCTCCCCCCATCCGGTCTAAAAGAACCGGGCCTTTGACTTTGCTCATGTCAGGACGAGGTTCTCCTCCTGTTCCTGACATGGCTGTGGGGGCACATTAGGGCGTTGTAAGGCCTCTCCCCCCATCCGGTCTAAAAGAATCGGACCTTTGACTTTGCTCATGTCAGGATGAGGTTCTCCTCCTGTTCCTGACATGGCTGTGGGGGCACATTAGGGCGTTGTAAGGCCTCTCCCCCAATCCAATTTTAAGATAGTCGGACTTTCATTTTAGGTATGTTAGGATGGGGTTCTCCCCCGTTCCTAACATAACTTTGCTCCAAGCATTTGGAGGGGTCATACCCAGTCGTAATAAATCCACGCCAGATGGGAAGAGTACGTCAAGTAGAAAGAAATTTAGATTCAAGGTGAAATCGCAAGTGATACATTTACAGATTTTTTGAGTTCCACCGTCGTGGGTGGTCCGCTCCTCCTTGAGGTCCTCCGGTGATGGAGTCGATGGTCCCGATGGGAGGCCGGTCCCCTTGTTGCTCCTCCCTTCTTGGCGGCTCAGGCTGCGGAAGGGCCCTTGGCCGATCTCCTCTACCCTCAGGCCTGCGTCGAATGAACCTGTCGAGTCGACCTCACCGAATGAGCTCCTCGATCTCATCCCGGAGCTAGATGCATTCCTCTGTGTTGTGGCCGTGGTCGCGGTGGTAGAGGCAGAACTTGTTGGGGTTGCACTTCCCGGGGTGTGTGCGCATCCTCTCCGGCCTAGGGAGCTGCTCCCTGACCTCCATCAATACCTGGGCCTTCAAGGCGTTGAGGGGGGCATAGTTGTGGAATCTCCCTAGTGGGGAACCCCGCCGAACCCCGCGATCCAGGCTTCCCTGCCTGCGTGCCCGGGGTGGAGTATGGGCGCGCTTATGGCCAGGAGGGGATCGAGAACGCAGCCGGGCTTCCTTTGGCCTTTTTTCAATTGCGGGCTTACTCGAGTCTCCCGCTTGCCACTCCCTCACCGTCTCTTCATCCTTCATTTTGAAGGCTTCTTCTGCTCGGGCGTACCCTTCGGCCCGGGCTAGCAAATCAGCAAAATCTCTGGGATACTTCTTCTCCAGGGAGAACAAAAGGTCATTCTTCTGAAGGCCACCCTTCAGGGCGGCCATTGCGACTGATTGGTCCATGTTCCGGACCTCCAGCACCGCGATGTTGAAGCGGTTGATGTAGGCCCGAATGGACTCCCCTTCCCTTTGCTTGATGTTGATGAGGGATTCCGAACCCTTCCGGGGGCGCCGGCTGCTGACAAAATGGGCCACAAATTGGTGGCTCATTTGATCGAAGGAAAAGATGGTACCCGATTTCAAAGCCGAGTACCAGTTCCTCGCTGCTCCCTTCAAGGTGGACAAGAAGGCCCGACATAAGATGGCGTCAGGAGCACCGTGAAGCAGCATCATCGTCCGGAAGGCCTCCAGATGATCAACCGGGTCTGAAGTCCCATCGTAGCTTTCGAACTGGGGAAGCTTGAAGTTTGGCGGGATTGGTTCCTGCATGATCATTTGGGAAAAGGGAGGGTCAGTACAAATATCCTCACCATAAGCGGGGGGCGCATGGCGGAGTTCTTCGATCCGCCGGTTCATCTCCTGAAGCCTCCGGTCTAGGAAATCCTCTCGACTTCGAGTCTCGAGGGTCCTCTGGCAGAACGGGGGAAGGGATCTTCCAGGGGTGGAGTCGTGGTCCGATTGAGGGCTCTCTACCCTCGGGTTTGTTTTTCCAGGAAGGACGGGGCGGCTGGCCCAGGTGGCCTGCCTCGCCACCGGATTCTGGTGTTCCGGGGATGCCCTTTCCGGGCGTACCGATGCCTGCGGCTGTTGCTGCTGCATAGCTTGCACAGCCTCGGTGAGGCCCCTGACCTGCTGTGCCAGCAGGTCAAACTGCTCCGTGCCGACCGCCGCCATCAGAGGAGGAGGAGGTTGAGAAACAGGAGGGGAGGCCGGAGCCTGGGATCTGGCCGCGGAGGCCGTGGACCGTCGCATGGACGCCTTGCGAGGAGGCATCAAGTATGGATCCCGTGGGGGGAAACAAGGAGTGGGTGTCAGAGGAGACGATTGGAGGTGGATCCGCTGAGCGCTCCTTTAAGAACAAGGGTACTGCGAAGACACAGACCCTTCCTCTAGCGCCAATCCTGTTGGTGCAAAAATCCGCTTGCGCAGGAGAAGCTGGAGTCGGGGAAGTCGCGGTTGCCGTCGGGACCTGCAAAGGAAGTCTAAACAGGAGGCGGGGTTGCTCCGGCAAGACCCTCCGACGCTCAAGTCAGTTCTCTGCCTCAACAAGAATGGAGTGCTCGAACGGAGAATTTAGCAGAGTTTTTAGATGAAAGATTAGAGCTTATAGCATAACGTATCTGGAGCCCCCCCTTTTATAGGCAGAGGGGGCAGTAGCCTGATAGCGACGTCTGTAACCGTCTGGCAGTGGGCTGTCCTGGGTCAGGCGGAGTTTGCTACGAAGAGTAGTGGAGTGGACCCGTGGCTATCACCGGGGTGTGCCACGTGGAGTTTGCCGCGGGGAGTGGGGCAGCGTATGTTGTCGCGATTCGCCAGCAGATGGGAGAATCGTGCGGTATCCGTCGCAGGAAGTGGAGCAGGATCGTGGCCATTATTGTGGCCTGCCAGGGAGTAGTGGAGCTGCACGGGACCCATCGTAGGGAGTGGAATAGTGCTGTGACCGTTACTGCGGCCTGTCAGAGAGTGATGGAGCTGCGTAGAGTCCGCCGCAGGGAGTGGAGCAGAGTTGTCCGTGACTGTGGCCTGCCAGGGGGTCCAGACTTGTCGATCGAAGTTCAGTTGGAGTCGGTAGCGAGGTTCGATATCCGTAGGAGTTTGGGAGAGGTCTTCAGTCGGAATAGAAGATGGAGTCTGGTTTCCGTAGGAGTCCAGACGAAGTCTACTCGTAGCAAAAGTTAAAGATGAAGACCGGCTCCCGTAGGAGTCCGGGCGGAGTCATCCTGCAATTAAAGTTAAAGGCGAAGTCCGGCTCCCGTAGGAGTCCGGACAAGGCTTACCGGCAGCTAATGTTGAGGACGGAGCCCGGCTCCCGTAGGAGTTCGGGCAGAGTCTACTCGAGCAGATCCTGCTGAGGACTTCGGCACGAAGTCTGTCTGCAGCCGTTGGAGTCGAGGATGAAGTCCGGCTCCCGTAGGAGTCCGGGCGGAGTCTTCCTGCAATTAAAGTTAAAGACGAAGTCCGGCTCCCGTAGGAGTCCGGACAAGGCTTACCGGCAGCTGATGTTGAGGACGGAGCCCGGCTCCCGTAGGAGTCCAGGGGAGAGTCTACTTGAGCAGATTCTGCTGAGGACTTCGGCACGAAGTCTGTCTGCAGCCGCTGGAGTCGAGGACGAAGTCCGGCTCCCGTAGGAGTCCGGGCGGAGTCTTCCTGCAATTAAAGTTAATGACGAAGTCCGGCTCCCGTAGGAGTCCGGACAAGGCTTACCGATAGCTGATGTTGAGGACGGAGCCCGGCTCCCGTAGGAGTTCGGGCGGAGTCTACTCGAGCAGATTCTGTTGAGGACTTCGGCACGAAGTCTGTCTGCAGCCGTTGGAGTCGAGGATGAAGTCCGGCTCCCGTAGGAGTCCGGGCGGAGTCTTCCTGCAATTAAAGTTAAAGGCGAAGTCCGGCTCCTGTAGGAGTCCGGACAAGGCTTACCGGCAACTGATGTTGAGGACGGAGTCCGGCTCCCGTAGGAGTCCGGGCGGAGTCTGCTCGAGCAGATTCTACTGAGGACTTCGGCACGAAGTCTGTCTGCAGTCGTTGGAGTCGAGGATAAAGTCCGGCTCCCGTAGGAGTCCGGGTGGAGTCTACCTGCAATTAAAGTTAAAGGCGAAGTCCGGTTCCCGTAGGAGTCCGGACAAGGCTTACCGGCAGCTGATGTTGAGGACGGAGCCCGGCTCCTGTGGGAGTCCGGGCGGAGTCTACTCGAGCAGATTCTGCTGAGGACTTCGGCATGAAGTCTGTCTGCAGCCGTAGGACTCGAGGACGAAGTCCGGCTCCCGTAGGAGTCCGGGCGGAGTCTTCCTGCAATTAAAGTTAAAGGCGAAGTCCGGCTCCCGTAGGAGTCCGAACAAGACTTACCGGCAGCTGATGTTGAGGATGGAGCCTGGCTCCCGTAGGAGTCCGGGCGGAGTCTACTCGAGCAGATTCTGCTGAGGACTTCGTCACGAAGTCTGTCTGCAGCCGTTGGAGTCGAGGACGAAGTCCGACTCCCGTAGGAGTCCGGGCTAAGTCTTCCTGCAATTAAAGTTAATGGCGAAGTCCGGCTCCCGTAGGAGTCCGGACAAGGATTACCGGCAGCTGATGTTGAGGACAGAGCCCGGCTCCCGTAGGAGTCCGGGCGGAGTCTACTCGAGCAGATTCTGCTGAGGACTTCGGCACGAAGTCTGTCTGCAGCCGTTGGAGTCGAGGACGAAGTCCAGCTCCCGTAGGAGTCCGGGCAGAGTCTTCCTGCAATTAAAGTTAAAGGCGAAGTCCGGCTCCCGTAGGAGTCCGGACAAGGCTTACCAGCAGCTGATGTTGAGGATGGAGCCCGGCTCCCGTAGGAGTCCGGGCGGAGTTTACTCGAGCAGATCCTGCTAAAGACTTCGACACGAAGTCTGTCTACAGTCGTTGGAGTCGAGGACGAAGTCCGGCTCCCGTAGGAGTCCGGGCGGAGTCTTCCTGCAATTAAAGTTAAAGGCGAAGTCCGGCTCCCGTAGGAGTCCGGATAAGGCTTACCGGCAGCTGATGTTGAGGACAGAGCCCGGCTCCCGTAGGAGTCCGGGTGGAGTCTTCTCGAGCAGATTCTGCTGAGGACTTCGACACGAAGTCTGTCTGCAGCCGTTGGAGTCGAGGACGAAGTCCGGCTCCCGTAGGAGTCCGGGCGGAGTCTTCCTGCAATTAAAGTTAAAGACGAAGTCCGGCTCCTGTAGGAGTCCGGACAAGGCTTACAGACAGCTGATGTTGAGGATGGAGCCCGGCTCCTGTAGGAGTCCGGGCGGAGTCTACTCGAGCATATTCTGCTGAGGACTTTGGCACGAAGTCTGTCTGCAGCCGTTGGAGTCGAGGACGAAGTCCGGCTCCCGTAGGAGTCCGGGCGGAATCTTCCTACAATTAAAGTTAAAGGCGAAGTCCGGCTCCTGTAGGAGTCCGGACGAGGCTTACCGGCAGCTGATGTTGAGGACGGAGCCCGGCTCTCGTAGGAGTCCGGGCGGAGTCTACTCGAGCAGATTCTGCTGAGGACTTCGGCACGAAGTCTGTCTGTAGCCGTTGGAGTCGAGGATGATGTCCGGCTCCTGTAGGAGTCCGGGCGGAGTCCTCCTGCAATTAAAGTTAAAGGCGAAGTCCGGTTCCCGTAGGAGTCCGGACAAGGCTTACCGGCAGCTGATGTTGAGGATGGAGCCCGGCTCCCGTAGGAGTCCGGGCGGAGTCTACTCGAGCAGATTCTGCTGAGGACTTCAACACGAAGTCTGTCTGCAGCCGTTGGAGTCGAGGACGAAGTTCGGCTCCCGTAGGAGTCCGGGCGGAGTCTTCCTGCAATTAAAGTTAAAGGCGAAGTCTGGCTCCCGTAGGAGTCCGGACAAGGCTTACCGGCAGCTGATGTTGAGGATGGAGCCCGGCTCCCATAGGAGTCCGGGTGGAGTCTACTCGAGCAGATTCTGCTGAGGACTTCGGCACGAAGTCTGTCTGCAGCTGTTGGAGTCGAGGACGAAGTCCAACTCCCGTAGGAGTCCGGGCGGAGTCTTCTTGCAATTAAAGTTAAAGGCGAAGTCCGGCTCCCGTAGGAGTCCGGACAAGGCTTACCGGCAGCTGATGTTGAGGACGGAGCCCGACTCCCGTAGGAGTCCGGGCGGAGTCTACTTGAGCAGATTCTGCTGAGGACTTCGGCTGTGGGTATTTTATACCCAACACTTAATTTGATAGAGCTTGGGTGCCTCAGTACTTTGCACATTCTTCTTATTCTTCTTGTTCTTCTCTTTTTTAAAAGGTTGACATCCAGAAGAAGACCCTCCTATTGAGAAAAGTGTCCCAAAGTCAATCATCATCCTGTTGACAGTTGTGCTATTTGATGTAATTATATATGAATTAATTAATAAAATATTTATTTGATAATTTTCATCATAAGCTTGTACATCTTCTATATCGAACGTCTGTGTTATGATAAAAGTCCTTAGGACTATTTTAAATCGATAAAGGATGATTTATCATTTAGTCCTTAAATGAGTTCACGATCAAATGATATGCTCTTACTAGGATGATGACATATCAAGTGTAGGTCATTGCATGCCATATATCATTGGTCATCATCTTAACCAAGAAGCATGGAGATGCTGGTATGGCATATAGGTGAAATATAGGAGTACATTTCACTGAATGTGACCAACTCCAGAGTACTCTGCTATCAAGAGTCACTCCGAAAGGATATGGGTATAAGTGTCCCTTCGACCTGAGATCATCATGGTGACTTACAAGCAACTCACTATGCTTTAGCATCGGACTACCTAAATTTTTAATTCAGAATCGGAAGATTTCTGGGCATAGTTAAGTACTTGTGAAGTTAGTGCGTGAGTCAAGATGAAATTGACCACTCCAAGAGATTGGAGAGAATGCTTTGTGTTTCAATTTAGTAAGACCTTGGCCAGAGCAATCCTTGTGAGGAGTCACAGGATTTATTAGATTGAGACACATAATGAATTTACTATTAAGAGTTGACAGTTTAAACTCTAAGTCATCCTAGCATCAAGAGTCAAAGGGATAAATTATATGGCAACTATATCCAAATAGATTCTTGAGTGTTGCTTTGCATACATTCAGCCTATCTGGACGTCGGGCACCATTGCTAGATGGTTACCCTGATTGGCACAGAAATCAGTTTCTATGCTACTGACTTAGGTTCAAATCTATGAGGTCACACATATTAAAAGTTCTTCTCTGATCATATGACTAATCTGAAGAGTCCTATTGGATGGGGACTCTGTTGAAAAGTCTCACTAGATGGAGACTCTAGAGAAGAGTCCCACTAAACTTGGACTCTATCATTAATAGAGAATTAATTAGTGATTAGATCATTAATTAGCTCAATTTGATTGAGCATTAAAATTTGAATCAAGTTTGATTGAATTGGATTCAATCAAGTCAAGTCTGATTAGGTTATGAGATGACCTAATCGGTAAGGGAGAAATGATCCTGATTTGATCAGATCTATGGCTCCATTAATTTATTGATTTGATTAAATTTAATTAAATTTATAGGAGCCTAATTAGATTAAGTTTGTTATATTTTATTTGGATCTAATTGGATTGGGTTTGAAAGAAATCTAATTGGTTAAACCCTAGAGTCCCAAATAAGTAGGACTCTCTCCCTTACGCCACTCAAATTATCTCACACCTTTTCTTACCATACAAAATCAATTTGTATATAAGAAAATTAGAAAATTATCCTTCTTTTGTCACCCATTAAGGATAGAAATTGGTTGGTTTTTATTTGAATTCAAAATAGTTTGAATTTCAATTTAAAATATTATCCATATCCTTCTACACGTTAGCTATTTTTTAAGGAGCTCATTATGTGTGAGAAAAAGAAGTCTTCCTGATAGTTTTTTATATCTAATTTTCTTTAGTAAGTCTCTTTTTTAAGTCATATAATGGTGAGAAAAAGTTGGAGTCAAATTAAAATTTAAAATAGTTTGAATTGCAACAAACTCCAGCCCTTATCCTGTCTTGTTTGGATTGTGCGACAACCATAAAAAGGCTATAATTTTATATGCCAAACTAAGAGAGGTTTTCACTGTAAGATATCAGAGAGAAAGAGGGTTAAAAATACTTTTTGGGGTGTAAGGCTTGGGTGGGTTTCCTTCTTCCTTGGCGTGAACAAAAGAGGAGATCGATTTCCTCTCGAGTGAGCGACCTAGAACTGTTCTAGGATTTTGGGTGAGAAAAAAACTAAAGAGAAGAAAGTCTTCATTAGATTTTTTTCTACCATCCAGTATCCCTTCTGATCCATCTTCGATATCAAAAAGGTCTGAGGCAATCAAAGGAAGAGATCAAATCAAATCTGCCATCAGAAGCCAACTGCGGGAGCTAACACTCCCATGGAGGGCTGATCGGTCTGAAGACTTCGTGTGGAGTATCTGTAAAGGCCGAATGCTTGTGCGGCTGCAAGAAACTAGAGAGAACTTCCAGATCTATGTTCTCAATTATGGAGATTGACTATCCACGCTCAGGTATTGAATTTGGAACCCTAGAAGTGGTGGATTAGATCTATCACTAATTGCTATTCTTGTTCAAATGCTTGTAATATTAGATTCAGATTTTTATGTATATAAAGTTATGTCATAAATCTATTTGTAAGAGCTTTAAGATCAGATCTTATACATATATTTATAGATTAAATAGTTTAATCTCATATTCTTCTATTGAAATTTTAAAATGCATGCATGAAACCCCTATGCGATTCAACAGTGGTATCCGAGCCAGGTTGCTTATCACATAAATTTATTCTTGTATATAATTTGATATTACATATATTTAGATATATAATTTAATTTAGATTAGATCTGATATATGATATTTAGATCTAAAATTAACGGTAGATCTGATCGTACAAACTGATATAAGGTTATCCTGTTGTAAGGTTTACACCTTACAGTGTAAAGGTTATCTTAGTTTGTGCTGATCTTTATATAATCTGATTTTAATTATTTAGATTAGATCTAAATAATTAATTTAATATCTGAGTAATATAGTAATCTGATTGGATAGATCCTCATAGCCATCCGATCATAAGAGAAATCAGGATATCACAACTCTATTTGCCCATTCGATGGAACCTCCTATGGCATGTAGGGGTGCTGCACGATCTTTTTCATGATGATGAACAATGAAAAAAATTTTAAAATTTTATTTTAGATCTAAAATAATATATATTAGATCTAAAATTAGTGTTTTGATCATTAGATAATTGATTGTAAAAATATTTTATAAAATTGAAAACTATTTTCAAACATCGAATCCGAACCCATGTCAACCCAAAACTTAATTGAGAATTAAGTGATCTAGATTTGAGAATCAAAGATCTAAGGCATTAATTTTATAATTCATGGGTTAATGGGTTAGCTCGAGTCAAGTCTATTTAACTGAGTTAAGCCTAGGGTTAGAAATCATTGATAATGGACTATGTTAGTAATTGATCAAATCTAATTAAAAATTAATTCTGATTGGGTTAATTTTTTCTCTTGATAAATTTCAATAGTTATAGTTGGTCAAGTCCATGTCTTTGATTAGACCAATATAGACTTTGATCGTGGCTCTGTGGTCAAATCCAAGTCTATAAGTTGATCAAATTGAAAATGACTAACCAGTTGGTATCTAAGATAAGTATGGCAGCTTTGATCGATGGTCATTAATTGAGAGCTATTCGCATAGATTAAATCTATGTTGAGTTATGGCATATCCCTCCCACCGATCTTACTTATCTGGCCAATATGGTGAATTATGTTTTGATTACATTATTTAATGATTGGGGTTGACCCACACTAACTAAAAAATCAGTATGACTGATTTAGGTGTCCCTAGTTCAACTTGTCTTAAGTCCTCTTTATGATTTGAAGAAGTCGGTGAAAGAATAATGTCCTATAAGCCAATCACAAATAGAATATGATAGGATATTTTTATAATTTATCTTTCAAACTCATATAAATTAATATTTATATTATTAATAAAATAGATATTTTTGATTCATTATATGCTACATCTTATTAATTTTAAGGTTATAATGAACCTCATAGATCTGGGTAATGATTTTAGGGCCATGATGAGATCATGTCAGTGAGATCTAATTCCTCGACAACCCTGATCTAAAGTATTTCTAGTTATTGGTACAATAAATTGGAGATCAATGATACTGGCAAGACTGGCATGTCATATGTATGCTCAGAAATGAGGGTGGTTGATCTCACAACTGCTTGTGTGGTGACACTAATACAAGGATATGGGTACTCATTAGAGAAAGAGTTCACTAAATTGACCTACGAGAGAATATGAGCTGAAGTCTTATTTACATGTCAACTGATGATTCTCTAGTGAAAGTTGTGTAAGTGATCCTTAGATCTGAGGTCATCATGGTACCTTATGTACATGGATCCATATTTTGGTTCACATCTAGCTTGGTTCTTTGATCCTTATGTGGGGTGTTCTAGATATGGTGAAGTATATATGGAGGTTTTGAGTGATCAATAAGGAATCAGTCACTCCTAATAAGGGGAATGAACATCCTATGTGATCTCATAGGATGATGATTCTAGAAGTCTTTGATCAAAGCAGGATGATAATTAGAAAAGAATTTTTAATGTATCATCAACTGAATCATTATCTTCTAATCAAGATACATAATGATAAGTGATTAGGTTTGACATATTTTCATGCCCATAGCTCATCTGGGATGTTGTTTGACTGAAAGATTGAATTACACGGGAACTTACCACTGAAGGATATTTTGATAATTTTTATCAAAATTTTAAATCTTTCAAGTAGTCATGATATATTACTAGACGTTAATCTTGACTTATAAATTCATTATAATTAAAAGAATTTAATTCTAAAGTCAATTTGGAAGGGTCCAAGTTGATTGAGACTCTTCGGGTGACCAATCTTATCGGATTATGGTTACGTCGAAAGTCTGGGTCCACTGTTGGCTAGATTTGGAACCCAATGGGTCACACACTTTGAGATTTGATTTTGATCTGATATAATTAGTGTTTAATATAAATTCTATGGGTTAATTTGATATGCTAGCATATTATATTAACCCAAACTCCCAAATTGGTTTAGATCAAATTGTTTGAGCTAATCTAGACCAGTTGGCTTTGACCTAATGGGATTGCATCAATTTGGATTGGATCTTTATCCAACTTGAAAGAGTTTCAAGTGGAGGAGTCCTCCATGTCCACCAAAAGTCACAGCAAAAAATAAATGCCTCCCGCCTTAAATTGGCGTGAGAAGTGGAGAGTCCTTCTTAATGAAGGCTCTTAACTATTACGCATTATCTTAAATTTCAGATCAGTTCTCCTATGATTTGATGTCAAATTTAATTCAAATTTTTATGGCACATAGAAGATTAAGATTTCTTCTACTTCAATTATTTGAATCACTAAAAATTCACTCAGTGAATTTATTTGGCATGTGGGAAGTTGGAGCGCCAAAGGTTGGTGTCCCTTGGTCTCATGTGACATCCCTTGGTCCTTTATTTATAGGGGATGACTCAGATAGTTTATTATGGTGATTTTTGGTTGAGACCAAGAAGAGAGATGTGGTAAACATAAAAAAAAAAATGAAAAAATTTTGAGGAAAAAAAAAGAAAATTTTGAGTGGCAAAAGTTGCTTCTAGGGTGGTGAGATTTTCAGCAAGTGTTGCTTGAGTGCCCTAGGATTTGATTTTTTTATATTTTGAAGTCAAAAATCAAATTCTAGGTTGTATAAAATCTTAAGAGTATCTTCTTGATATCATTCTAATGGTAAGATTGAAAGCAACTGGGCTTTGGTGCGATCTTGATGCAAGTTCAAAGCCGACAGTGTTCTTGAGAAGACAAGGCTGCGACAGTGTACCGATTGGGACGGACTTTGGCCAACTTCCGTTTGGATCACTATTGGAGGATTTTTACCTTAGGGTCTTGTAGATAACACCAATATGCCACTTTTTTATATTGGTTAAAGTATAATTTTCTATCTCTTTGCATGCTTGAATTTGCTTTGATCGTGATCGGCAAAGTGATTCTAGGGTTTTGGGTTCGAATTGATAGTTTTATTTGATAAGGCTATTGATTTGCTTGTTTTAAAATTTTTGAAAATTATTTTCTACTGTGTGGCCAGAACTCAACAGTGGTATCAGAGCCACCTTTGTCTGATTCGATCAAACAAATGCAATAGTTGTGCATAGAATCATTTTTGTGCATATCTTGTCAAAAAATTTTGCATTGATTTATAGCATCAATCCTCTAAAATCAAAAACTATTTTTGACTTTATATATGCCATGATACATAATTTTAGTTATTAAATTATTAATATTTGATAATTTTAAAATTTATATTATCATGGTTGTATGATGCTCATATTGATGCATTGTTAAAGGTGCAAAACATGCCTAATGTGATTAGAGTTTGCTATTTTTCTTTGATATGCTTGATATATGTTTCAATTTCTATTGCACCCTTATATGATTTTAGTATGTCATATGATTGCTATTTAGAATAGTAGAAGCATATCAAATTGCATAATTTGTAGTGTATATTTTATGTGGTTGTAATTAGGATGTACTAAGACCAGTTTAAAGTCTCTCGTAAAAAATTATATTAAGTTGTAATTTTAGGATTTATTTTATTGATCAAAAGTTGAATTCTTAAGATCAATTGGTGTCAAGAAAAGTGTCAAAGATGATTTTCTAATTAGGTCTGTATGCTGGCCTGGCCAACTTTGTTGGTGTCTATAAAAGCTATGGGAAGCCTCCCATCTACTTACCTGATCAATTTGGTCTTGTTAACTTTCGGACTTAAATTGATTAGTGATGTAGACATTACAAGGGCTTTCCTTCAAACTTGGTCGATAGAGTATGTCAAGATCTTAATGAGCTTGTTGTGCTATCCACAAGGCTTACATAGAAATTGACATGATATTGATGCTTATGGCATATTTGAATGATGTTGCTTTGTTGTGCTATCCACAAGGACAGCATTGTTTAAGTATGACCATATAGGATTGAAGGATCAACTTAACTAGAACACTATAGTTTGTTGTGCTATCTACAAGACTATATATGATCTAGAGGCCAGAGTGAATGATGTTGAGAATTATAAAGGTATAAATTAATAAAGAGTTATCTACTCTTGAATGCTTGTTGTGCTATCCACAAGGTATTTGTGAGGAATAGGGATCTCAACCCCACTAAGAAATATTAGAATATTTCTTGATTTTCATACTTGAGGGCTATGAAGTTCAATAAAATAGTGGGAGACATAATTAGATAAAAGTCCTAGTCTAATTGTGAATGTCATCATGAGTTGTCCGCTTATATTATATTCTTGTTGTTGTAGATTAACTACCACATGGCATCCTCACTTTCACTTAGAGGTATCCTAAATGCAAATAAGTTGACTGGACCTAACTATGTCGACTGGTTAAGAAATATAAGAATTATTCTCACTCAGGAGAAAGTCTCCTATATTCTGAATACACCTGCTCTAGATTCTCTTGAGAAAGATGCTTCAGAGGAGAAAAGGGCCACATATAAGATATGAAAAGATGATAGTGTGACTATCAAATGTATCATGCTTGCCTCCATGAGCAACGAGCTCCAGAGGTAGCATGAGGATATGGACGTTTTCTCTTTTCTCCTTAATCTTAAAGAGTTATACAGGGATCAAAGTCGGACTACTTGATATGAGATATTGAAGCAGTTGTTCCGTGCCCATATGACTGAAGGTTCTTCCGTGCAAATACATGTCCTAAAGATGATTGATTTGATCACTCGTCTGGGACAACTGAGTTTTACCATGGATGATGAACTGAGCTAGAATTTGATCCTGCAGTCTCTCCCTGACTCTTTTTCTCAGTTTGTCATTAATTATCACATGAACAAACTGAACATCAGCTTGCCAGAACTGTGAAACATGTTGAGAATAGCAGAGAGCTATTTCAAAGGTGAAAAGGCTCAGGTCCTTCATGTTGATAAGATCAGCAAGAAGAAGGCAAAGAAGGGTTTTAAAAAAAAGTTGAACCCTAGGGCTGGCATCTCCAAGAAGAACACGAAGATCTTCGTCAAAGGTACTTGTTATCACTATGGCAAGGAGGGCCACTGAAAAAAAAATTGCAAGGAGTACCTTGCAACTGTGAAATCAGCAAGCATTGCTATAGGTTTGTATATGATACAAACTAATTTATCATTAAATACTTCATTTTCAGATTCTTGGATATTGGATACCGCCTGTGGTTCACTCTTTTGCAAATCGTTGCAGCATCTACAGAAAATAAGAAATCTGAATAAAGGTGACTTCGAGCTGTTCGGTGCTAGTAGAAAGTCCTTTCAGGCCGAAGCCATAGGAACCAAAATTTTGAAGCTACCTTCGGGCAAAGTTTTGAAATTGAAGACCTGTTATTACATTTCTAATATTGTTAGAAACATTATTTCTGTATTGTTGTTATTGGAACAAGGTTTTGAAATAATTGCAAAGAATAATGGTTGTTGTATTTATTTTTCTAATGAATATTATGGAAGTACTTTTATTAATAATGATCTTATATTTCTTTCACTTAATGATAATGTACTTCATGTTGATAATATGAAGAAAAGAAAGAGAGAAGATGTGAATGTCATATACCTCTGGCACTACCAAATTGACCATATAAATGAGTCAAGGATTAATAAGTTATACAAAGATTATTTCTTTGATCCTTATGATTATGAATCATATGGAACTTGTGAATCTTGCCTCATGAAAAAAATGATCAAGACTCTATTTACTGGACATGGAGATCGGATAAGTGACATTTAGGACCTTGTACATACTGATGTATGTGGTCCAATGTTGACTCAAGCCAGAGGTGGATACTCTTACTTCATCATGTTTACTGATGATAGGTCAAGGTTTGGATATATGTATTTAATGAAATACAAATCTGAAGTCTTTGACAAATTTAAAGAGTATCAAAGAATAGTCGAAAAATAAACTGATAAAAGTATTAAAATTCTTCAATCAGATCGAGAAAGAGAATACCTATCCAGTGAGTTTTTTGATTATTTGAAATAAAATAGAATACTCTCTCAATGGATACCTCCTTATACTCCACAATTAAATAGAATTACAAAAAGGAGGAATCGCACCTTATTAGATATGGTGCGGTCCATGATATGTTTTACGGATCTTTCAATATCCTTTTGGGGATACGCCCTCGAGGCTACAGCGTATATTTTAAATAAAGTACTTTCAAAATCTATTTCTAGCACTCTGTATGAAATATGGAAAGAGAAAAGATTCAATCTTAAGCATCTTAAGATTTGGGGTTGCCTAGCTTATGTAAAAAATATTGATGGACATAAGCTGTTGCTAGATCAAAAAAATACAGATTTGTAGGTTTTTCCGAGGAGAGTATAGGATACTATATCTATAACCCTACTCAACAAAAGGTATTTGTTAGTAGGCATACTATTTTTCTGAAGAAAGAGTTTATCCAAGAAGGAGGCAGTGGGAGGTCTATTGAACTTGAAAAAGTTCAAAACCTACAATCCATCCAGGATTTATCAAATAGTTTTCAACCAGTTGTGCTCATTGTTGAGGCATAGCCACTACACACACCTCCTCTCCAAAGGTCAAGTAGAGTGCATAGTGTACCACTCAGATATGGGTTTGTCATTGAGAATGACAATACAACCCACATCATTGAGAATGATGATCCCACGATCTATTCGGAAGCTGTCATGAATAGTTACTCTGACAAGTGGCTCAACATCATGAAATCCGAAATTGACTCCATGTATACCAACCCAGTATGGACTTTGGTTGATGCACCTGAAGGTGTGACCCCAATAGGCTGCAAATGGGTCTTCAAAAAGAAGATTGGAGCAGATGGCCAGATAAAGATCTATAAGGCCAGGCTTATGGCCAAAAGTTTCAGACAAAAATAAGGTGTTGATGATGAAGAAACTTTTTCACCAGTAGCCATGCTCAAGTCAATTTAGATAATGCTTGCTATTGTAGCATACCATGACTATGAGATCTGATAGATGGATGTCAAGACTACCTTCCTCAATGAAAATCTTGAAAAAAAAGTCTATATGACTCAGCTAGAGGGATTTATCTCTAGTGGGAGAGCAAATCAGGTATGTAAGCTGAATAGATCCATTTATGGATTGAAGCAAGCATCGAGGAGCTGGAACAGCCATTTTGATGAGACATATTACAATAAAATAGGTTATTAGTGATGAAAAATTTTTATCACTAATAATCGATTTTCATCGCTAATAATATTAGTGATGAAATTTTGGTCGCTAATATTTCATCGTAAATAATTCTGTTGTTGATAATATTTTATGATAAATTTTTTTTTTCATCGCTAATAAAAGATGTTTGTGATGAATATTTTTTATCATTAAAAAAATGAACAAAAAAATTTAATCTAAAAAAAGGTATTTATGATGAAAAATTTTCATCGCTATTATTTGCTAAAGTTTTAGCGAAGAAAATTTTCATCATAAAAAAATATTTTTATAATGAAAATAATTTATCACTATTAATTTAATAAAAAAATTATTTAAAAAAAATTGAATAATATTAGTGATGAAAAAAATTCATCATAAATAACTTAATTATTTATGATAAATATTTTTTTTATCACTGTTAATTATGTATTTATTGATAAATTAAATTATGTTAGTAAAATATTTTTAACAATGAATATTTCATCAAAAATAATTCCATCACTAATAATTTAGTCATATTTTTTTAAAAAAAATTATGAATATATATTTTAAATTTATATGTATAATATTTTTTATAAATTAAAAAAAATAAAATAAAAAATTTACATAATAAATTGATAAATAAATTTTATTATTTTATTATATTAAATTAAAATTATAAGATATTTGAAATAAAAAAAAGTACATTAGTAAGCCATCAAATATCGATATCTAGAGAACGAGCTGGGGATAGGGAGCACTCAACGGAGCACGGATCGATGATGGAGCTCAAATCGACTTGCTGTTGTCTCATCAGCTGTATTGTCTGCTCTATCTGTACCATCCACTCCATCATCGAATCTGGAAGCACTGATAGTCGTCGATGCGTGCAGCCAACCCCTGAGCTCGCTGTCGATCCTCGACAGTCTGTTGTCAATCTTCGGTAGCCTGCCTCTGCTCCTCCGTCAGTCGAGCCTCGCATGCAGAATGGATGTCTGCCCTAGATGTGCGTGAGGGTGAGGGAGCAGTGATCCCATACCCTAGACCCCTAACATAATAGGGTCTCGTACCGAGCACCCGATCATAGATCTCATCATCTGTGGGTGCAGTCGAGCCCTCAAGGGTAGGTTGGGAACTAATCTCTGTCATACGATCCTAAAAATTAAAATTATAGTTATTTTAATTTTGTAATAAAAATCATATTAGAAATAAAAAATAATTAAAAAACTTATAAAGAGCTCCTGGCTCCCCATCGTCCACTCCCCCGACCGTCGCTGGTGGGTCCGCTGGTAGATATCGATCCTATCAGGAAGCTCGCCACTCTCAGCATCTCTCTATAATTTGAGAATTAATTAAAAAAATTTTAAATAACTAAAGAATTATATGTTAATTGGAAATTAAAAGTTACCTACCATGTGCTTCATGTGATAAGCAAATGATCTCGAACCCCCACAATGTGGCATGGTCTGTCTTGCCCGGTTCATCGCATTCTGGGCATATCATCTCTATAAAATTACTAGTAAAATTAGGAGATAAAAAATTTAACTTAAGAATAAATGATTAAGTTATTAAACTATAAAAAAAAAATTTAGATGTGTAACCTGATATGCCGGATCCTTGTACTGCCGGCATATAGTAGTCCAATCATCTATGATGATGCTGCCATAGGGCTGCTGCCACACTGTCTCCTCCCCATGATCCTGCACCATCCGATACCAATGCTGATGCATGTGATGGTGATAGTCCTTGAAATGCAATGATAACTGAATGTCGATGGCTCGCCTCACACGATTCTCCTCAAAATCAGTGATATCAAATACACCCTGCCAATAATATTAGAAGAATACTATGCAAATTAAATATTCACAATATAATTTATTTTATCTGTAAGTGGGTGTAGAAAATCTCTCTCCGAGCCGGTAGAACATAATGCCAATCGAAGAGCATTACGGGGGCATAATTGCAATATATGATGCCCAGCTCAGTCTGCCAAGGGTCACACCATCCCCTAATGGGTCCGGTGTAGCTAGTCGATATCTCGATCCGAAGATGCTATCCTAGGTGCTCGCATCTCCAACACTCCAGAGCGAGGTTCTTCGATGGACCTCGCCCTCGCCTCACCATTGATGAGGACTCACCTGAAACAACAATAAATAAATCAATAATATGTTCCAAATAAAAGAATCAAATTTCATTATATATAAAGTGTAATAGTTAATACCACTGGAACCCACCACACTAGGACCCACCTCACTGGGACCTGCCGGTGTAGGACCCTCTAACAGTGAAGCCGGTGCGGCAATGGAGATTGGTGGAGGTGCCTCAACTTTTGAGGCATCTGCAGGGAGCTATGAACGCAAACATCATCGTCTGTCTTCTAGTGCCATATTTGTAAGAATTGAGATATAAATAAATATAATATTGAATAATAATAGTAAAAATCAAATAATATTCTAATGAATACAATTATATTGCATACCATTATTGGAAGATAAAATTGAACGAAGAATATAGATCTACTCATCAATATTTGTTTCTTCCTCGATGTGTAGATCCTCGTCCGAATCACAGTAATCGATATATGTGTTGTCTTCTATCTCATCATTATTTATGATCTGATCATTACCCTCTGACTCATTAAGATTAAATACAAAATCAGTTTCAACTTCGTTGGACAGAAGATCAATCTTATTCAAAGGTACCGTTACAAGTTCTTCATCAACCAAAAGCTCGGCTAATGCTTGTTCTTCTTGCTAAAAAGCTTTCTCTTCATGTAAATCTAAATTTTCATCTATCTCTAATCAAGTTGGTATGTCATATACACCTCTAGGTGTTATTTTTTATACAATATGCCAATTATTTCGATACTTTAGATCCTTCAAATATATTACTTATTTCGCTTGAGTTGCTAATATATATGGCTCATTTTGGTACCATGTGCGTGCAAGATAATTATGAATCGATATGAATACCGATCTTTTTATTACTAATATCCCACCATTCACATTCCTCTAATGATATAGGATGTGTGGTGATTAACCCTTTGATTGAGACCACATGCTAAATTATGCAACTCATCGATCGCACCCATTTCTTTATTGAAATACTTATGTTTCATCACATCATAAGATAAAAAATTATGTTGATTTAAATAATATTATTTATAAGTAAATAAATAATGTATCACTAATGCAACTTATAAGATCATCAAACTATTTTACAAATTTTCTCCTATGTCGATCATCGACATCCGTATTATTCTCTCTACATAGTATACTCTTGTGCTCACTGCAAGAAGTTACGATTTTTAATTTTATATCGACATAAAAAAAATTTTAAAAATTAAATAGTATGGTAAGATGATACTTACTCAATAAATTTTTTAATTTTTTTATAATTATTTAGAATGTAAAAGTGTGCTTTGGATAGCTCATTTACGTCCATAAATTCATATCTCCTTACACCAGTAGGTCGAATCGTTTGTTTAAATATAGACAACATTGGTTCATTGTCACCCCATTTATGATCTGTGTTATGATCTATATGATTCAATCTTGTTTTGATATCGTCAAGATACATCGACCAGAACGTGACACACTCAGTAGCTATACATGCTTCCGCTATAGACCCTTCAGGCCTTGCTTTATTGCACACATATTTTTTTAAGATGCACAAGAATCTGCAAACAAAAATAATTTTAAATTTTAAAAATATATTTATATCTTATAATTGATATGATAAAAGCACATATTATTTTTTTATTTTTCAATAGGATACATCCATCGATAATATACCGGTCCGACCAAAAGAGCTTTCTTTAGAAGATGAACAATCAGATGTACCATAACATCAAAAAGATGATGAAAATTTTTTTTTTAACTTACAAAGAATGAGTACAATATCCTTCTCTGATCTCTCAAGTAAGTTAATCTTCAAATTTTGGCAACACAGTTTTCAGAAGAACACTCCCAGTTCGATCATTGCAGTTTGACCATCACCACCCAAATAACCACGTATGACCATAGGAAACAAATGTTACATCATCATATGGGAGTCATGACTTTTCATGCCGAAAATATTGCCATCGTTCTTCCCAACACACCGTGATACGTTTGAAGCGTATGCATCAGAAAACTTTATGATTTTAAACCATCCCCAAAAATTCTTCTTTTCCTCTTCAAACAGTGAATAACATGCAGGTGGCATAAAAAATCTCTCATCTCGATGAACTAAATACAACTCCGATCGAATTCTCATTTTCTGCAAATCAAGATGAGCTTTAGTACCATCTTTTATTTTTTCTAAAATATTTAATATAGTATTGATGATATTATTATAAATATTTTTTTCAATGTATATTACATCTAGATTATGATGAAGTAGTAGTTGCTTCCAATACAGTAGTTCGAAAAAAATGCTTCGCTTCATCCAATATAGCTCAGTTTCAGTACACTTTTGCTTGCGAGTACCTGATATTTTTTTAAATTAGACATTTCCAATGACTTCAAGTTGTTCTAAAATTTTTGCTTCACTTAACTCCTTAGGTGGCGGACGTCGATCGGACTTACCATCAAAATATTGATTATAACAGGTCCTCCAAGAATGATTAGCAGGAGAAAACTGCCAATGACCTGTGAAACATATTTTTCATTCATGCTTTAAATGTAAAGAGGATGCATCCCTATTGCATATTAGACATACAAGATATCCTTTAGTGCTCTATCCAGATAAATTTTTGTATGTCAAAAAATTATTTATGGTTCATAGAATTGAAGCATGCAACTTAAAATTACTTCGACTCATAGAATCATATGTATGTACCCTATTTTTCCATAACTTCTTCAGATCATCAATTAAAGGTCGTAGATATACATTAATTTCATTACCTAATGCTTTCGGACCCCGAATCAACAGTGACATAAAAATAAATGGTTCTTTCAAGCACTTTCAAGATGACACATTATATACAACTAGCATCACAGGCCACATGCTGTAAGAGGTACTCAGATTGCCAAAGAGATTAAATTTATCTGTCGCTAGACCAAGCTGGATATTGCGCGGGTTACTCACAAAGTGTGGATGCTTTCCATCGAAGTCTTTCCACTCTAAAGAGTCGGTCGGGTGGCTAAGTATGTTCTCCTCTAGAATCCATTGCTCATAATGCCATCTCATTTCTTCAACTATCTTTGTGGATATATACAACCTTTGAAGTCTTGGAATCAATAGAAAATATCTCAAAATCTTTTGAGATATCTTCTTTGCTTTTCTATTATCGATTTTGTATCTAGACTCATCGTATTTTGGATATTCAGTTACTTGTTTGTTATCCTTATAAAATAATATGCAGTTATTTTTGCAGGCATGTATAGGAGTATAGCCAAGTCTCATTTTTCGCATGTATATTTTTGCTTCAGAATATGATTTCAGAAGTCTCTCTCCATCGGGCAGAGCTGCTTTAATCGATGTTAAAATTTGATCAAATGACTTCTGACTCCAATGGTTTACGATTTTAATATGAAGTAATTTTATCAAAAACTCTAACTTGAAAATCTTTATACAATTTGGATAGAGTAGCTCTCATGAATCCCTTACAAGCTTTGCAAACTGTTCAGAAGTCCCTTCTACCTTAAGTCGGATATTATGCTCATGATCAGAATTGCTTTCAGATGTAACAGTATTCATGCGTACATTTAAACAAGCACCTTGATGTAAATCATCTAACAATTCTCCAATACTACTATATTCAACAGGTCCAGCTCCATCAGTACTATCATCTTCAGTATCATCATCGTCACGCACCACTTCATTTGGATCATCCTCTCCATGCCATATCCAACAAGTATACTTTTTATCCATACCATATTGTAGTAGATGCTCCTCAACAAGTATTATGTGATGATATTTTAAATTGACACATCTCTTGCATGGACACTTTATCCGACTAGCACTGTCAGCCTTATGCCATACAAAGTCAATGAAATCTCGAACTTCTTTTCGATATTCAGGCAAAAAAATACCTCTAGCATTTATCCAACTTTTGTTGATATTCATCTAACAACAAACACAAAATCATTAATAATCAAAATAAAGTTTAGTGGTATTCTAGATCCCGATCTGAATTTCAGACTGAATTGCATTCCGAATTCCAGCTAAAATCCTAATTCGAACCCAGATCCGGATCACTTGATACAAAATGCATGATCCTATTCTTTTCAAATCATTACTAACAGGTGTGACCCTATCCCTTTCAGAAAAGTAATAATCTCATTATTGTTATTAGTAAATATTTCATTTCATTTTCGTGAAAATTTTGACAGCATCTCATCATGGTTCTCCAAGTATACGATGTGGATATGGTGCCTACGCACCCTATCTACCATATACCCGGAGAACAATGGACAGATAACTACTGAATATCACATAATGAAATGAAATATCAACTATTAACAATAATAATATTATTAATTTTTTAAAAAATCTGAATATAGGATATTCAAGTTTTGATCTCGATGAAGATCGAAACTTGAACAAAAATCTACAGCTCAATATAATTTAAGTACCATCTTTGAACGTGCATTCGAAGATGGATTTCTAATTTATCAAAAAAGAATAACTTCATATTGAAATTTTTTCATTAGAAATTTCAATAGAATTTTCTCTAAAATAAAAATATTTTTTTTATTTATAATTTCAGCAGCATACAAAATAGCACATAAAATAATTTAATTATAACAAGTAACAGCAATGTGCATTGTGTTAGTGAAAAAATAATTAGTCAAAAAATTAACTAACTTCAACAGTAATCCTAAAAAATAATATGCAACAATTATAATAATTTTAGCATCATATTTCATCCTCATGAAGACCTGACCTGATCCGCCCCATCCCAACCCCACCTGCCCTAGCCCAGCTCGGCGCAGATCGGACCAGACTCGACCCACCCTGACTCCACTTGACCCACCCCAACCTGACCCAACCATGCCCAACCCGCCCCATTCCAGCCCGAACCAGAACCGACCCAGCCCGGACCCTACCATCTCCGACCTGCCCCATCCCAGCACGACTGGACCCGACCCGGCTCCATCCGACCAGCCCCAGCCTAACCTGACCCACCTTGCCCTGGCTCCGCCATCCCCGACCCTAGCCCCGACCCGACCCGGCTCCACCTAACCCGTGCCAGCTCGACCCAACCCGGCCCAACCAACCCCATCCCAGCCTGAATCGAAACTGACTTGGCCCGGACCCTACCATCCCCAACCTGCCCCATCCAAGCCCGACCCACCCCAACCCGACCGGACCAGACCCGACTCCACCCGACCAGCCCCAGCCCAACCCGACCCTGCCCGACCCGCCCCGCCCCGGCTCCATCGTCCCCAACCCCAGCCCGACCTAACCCGGCTCCACCCGATCCACAACAGTTGGATCGGACCCAGCCCGACCGGCCCCATCCACCCCAACCCAGGCTCGACCCATCCGAACCCATGTGTGCCTGGCCCGCAGGCCCCATGGCCCACAGGCCACGCATGCTCGGCCCACCATCCCTGGCACAGCCGCACCCCAGCTCGCCATTGTCGGCTCTAGCTCTGGCTCACTGACCCCTCCCTGGCATAGCCGCACTCCGGCTCGCCATTGCCGGCTCCAGCTCTGGCTCGCCGACCCCTCCCTGGCCTGCCATCGCCAGCCCGACCCGCAGGCCCCGGCACAGCCGCGACCCGACCCCATCCCGGCTCACCGTCGTTAGCTCCGGCTCCGGCTTGACGGCCCCGGCCTCATCCCCATCCCCTCCTCGGCCCACCGACGTCAGCCCTGGCGCGCCCTGACACACAGGCCCCACATGGCCACGTCTCACAGGCTGCATGTGGCCGCGGCCTGCCGTCCCGACCCAGGTGCGCCCTCCTCAGCACGTCGATCGCGACAGGCCGACCCCGTGCCGTTCCCCATCCCTGTCCCCAGCCCGAACCCACCCCAAAATAAAAAAAAAAAGTAGAGTCGACATCGCCGTCCCCGGCCCCAGCCCATCACCGGCCCCACATCGCCGTCCCAGGCCTGCCATCACCGTCGCAGCCTGTAGGCCCCACGTGGCCACGATCCACCATCACCTTCATGGCTCACAGGCCCCACGTGGCCGTGGCCCGCCGTCCCGGCCCTGGCATGCCATCCCCGGCACACGGGCCCCGACATGTTCCCCGTCCCCATCCCCGACCGAAACCCATCCCAAAAAAAAAATAGAGAAGAAGTCGACTCACCTTGATGGCGGCAGCGGCGATGGTGGAGGAAACCGAGGCGGTAGAGGAAATCGGAGGCACGCAGGATGCCAAGGGGGGGAGGAAGCTGGATTGTCGGGGGGAATGAGGAAGAAAAATGGGTTTCCAATGGGAGTTGATGGGATGTGGGGTATTAGCAACATAAATTTTCATCGCTAATAATCAATTTTCATCGTAAATAATTCAAATAAAAAATATTTATAATAAAAAATTAATTTTCATCGCTAATAATTTCCCTCAAAAAAAAATTTTGCTGAAAAAATTCAGCCCCGGGAAAATATTATTGATGACAAAATTTTTCTATTTCATCGCTAATTATATAATTAGTGATGAAAATTTTCTTCATCATTAATAATTAATAAAAAAAAAAAATTTATTTAAAAAAAATTTCTCCTGACTAAGTCTTGTTCCCCGTATTATTTTCTTCCATTCATTTTTCTTTCATCTCTTAGCCACAATAATGCAATAATATATGTATATATATG
Source organism: Elaeis guineensis (assembly GCF_000442705.2). Classification (NCBI taxonomy): domain Eukaryota; kingdom Viridiplantae; phylum Streptophyta; class Magnoliopsida; order Arecales; family Arecaceae; genus Elaeis; species Elaeis guineensis. The sequence goes on along the minus strand of NC_025993.2, from coordinate 64,091,353 downwards.
TATGTGTGTGTATATATATAGCTGATGTAGTAAATATATCAACTTTTCAGAATATTTTAGTAATGAAATGGATAAACTATGGTAAGAACAAAAACTTGCAACAATTCTATCACTTCTCATCGATAGTCATCTCGATGAAGCATGGTGATGCAGTGCAAGCATCCACTCCTCAAGGGCCTATACCACCACCTATTATAGAGGACCTATAATAATTCAACTGAAGGAACCAGATCTAGGGTTTCAGGGTTAGATCTTAAAACTTTTTCAAGATCAAACAATGGAAGACTAAAATAAATCAAAATTTATCTTGTAAAATCAGAGAATCCCTAGATCTAAGATCCTATTACATGATTATTACATGGCATTAAATCAAAAATTAAAATATAAAGAGCAAGAACTACATGTTGATCATATCAACATGTTTCTATACTACATCTAATGTATGTAAAATATAATAGATTAAATCTATTATCTTGCAAGTTAGACATTCTAACTTTGCTGATCTGAGCTTGAAGATGATGTTGCGAGCCGCACATATGTCCGGCCTTTAGGAGTCATCCACATGAGCCCACGAATCACGATCAGAAGTCCTGATCCAGAAAATCAGTACAGTATACTAGTACTATGCTGATCCTTCTTCGATGGTCGATCAGATGCCTCCTTCTTTTTGATTTAGACTCTTTCAAAGATGAGAAGTAGGAGAAGGAGTTTTAGATGAGACATTCTCAGAAAACTTACAGATGGAGGAAGGAAAGAGATGAACCCAGCAACTCTAGAATAAGACCCTCTTCTTCTTCTCTTTGCTCTAACCCAGACACCTAGTTTTGTATCTATAGATCTCCATGCCCCAAGACTCTTTATCCTTGATTTTTGGGTGCCCCAAAGGTATCTCGATGCTCTATGTTCCACAAAAATTTCATGAAGAAATTTATTTTAAATAGAGAGATATGAAGAGTCCTTGTCTATGTCAAATACCTAGTCATGGATTATCCAAACAAGGCAGGACAAGGGGTGCCCAACTCTTGGACGTCTCCTCCTTTTTCTACCATGGACCACCAGTAAAGGGTGCATATTATGTACCATAAAAGCCAAAAAAATCTCAAAAAAAAATTAGGTAAAATCAGTGCCATAAGGAAAGAGTTTTGGTTTTCTAAAACTCTATCTCATAGAATTTGAAATCTAAACTAATTCCTACTTTGACTTGGTCCACAACCACATTCCATATAAGAGAGAAAGAGAGAAAAATTTTGGGCATGTGTGAAGACCTGGGAGAGAGAGTTTTGTCACACAAAATAAGAGAGAGTGGGCTTGGGATAAGAGAGAGTGGGCGTGGGAGGCTAAGGTGGTGCAAGGTGGAATCCTAGTCTTACTAGGATTCAATCTATGACTTGTTCAAATTTGGTTTCTCAAATTAAATCAAACCAAAAATAAATCAATCTAATTAAAATAGGTCTTAACTTAATTAAAAATCTAATTTAATCAGATTAAATTAGATTTAAATTTGATTTAATTTTTTAATCAAATTAGAAATTATATTGATCCCAGTCCTATTTGAGCTAGGACTAGTTTTTCCTTGCACTTGGCTTGTCCAATAAACCAATTGGACTTGATCCAATGAAGTCCAAATCAAATCTAATTAAATCATATTTAATTAAACTTAATCTCAGTCTTTTGGCTTAATCAAATTAAGCCAATTATCAATCAAATTGCAAATCGATCCTCCTGCAACACTTGCACTAGGTTAAATATCAATCGTATTGATCGTTTAACCCTAGAATGATTCTTAATCATTGATCAACCATCCGATCGGATCGTGAACTCTAATGTGTGTGACCTCATAGATCCAAATCTAAGTCAGTAGTACAGAAATAAATTTTTGTACCAATCAAAGTTACCATCTAGCAATGGTACCCGACGGTCGGATAGGTCGAATATGTAGAACAATATCCTTAGAATCTATACGGATATAGTTTCCATATAATTCATCCCCTTGACCAAAATGCTCATAGGACACCTCAGAGTTCAACTGTCAACTCTGATCAAATTGTCCACATTGTATTTCAAAATATCAAGTCCATCTGATGGATTACCCTGGCCAAGGTTTCGCTAAATTGAAATACAGCGACTCATTCTTCTCCAACTCTTGGAGTGGTCAATCCCATCTTGATCACACTCCGACTTCGCAAGTACTTGACTGTGCCCAGAAGCCTTCCATCACTGAATTAGAAATTTAATTAATCCAGTACCAAAGCATAGTGAGTTGCTTGCAAGTCACTGAGGAGATCTCAGGTCTAAGGGACACTTATACCTATATCCCATCAGAGATATTCTCAACAGCAGAATACTCTGGAGTTGGTCACATTCAGTGACGATGTACCCTTATATCTCATCTGTATGCCATACCAGTATCTCCACACTCCTTGGTTAAGAGGACAACCAACCCATATGGCCTACAGTGACCTATGCTCGATAGAAGCTGTCGTCCTTATTAACAGCCTATCATTTGGTCATGAACAGTTTTAAGGACTAATCGATAAATCCTCTCTTTATCAAACCTAAATAGTCCTAAGGACTTCATTACAACAATGGAGTTCATTAGAAGATAAAAACTTGTGATGAATATATCAAAAATATATTTTATTTATTAACAAATCAATTACAATACAAGGTTGCTTAACCATCAACAAGTTGACGATTGATTTTTGGGACATATTTTTCAACAATTCCTACTTGTCCTAAAGCCACTCGGCATAGTATCTAATACCCATCTTCGACTTGTGATTGTCGAACTCCTTTACCACCAAGGCTTTAGTGAAGGGGTCATCTAGGTTCTCCTTTCCATCGATCTTTTGAAGGTCGATGTCACCTCGATCCACGATCTCCCAGACCAAATAGAAGTGGTGCAAAATATGCTTCATCTGCTAGTGTGCTTTGGGTTCCTTTACCTGAGCTATGGCACTAGTGCTGTCGCAGTAGAGTAGGACCGGACCATTGAGGGAGGGTGCTCTCCGAGCTCGATGATGAATTTCCTCAGCCACACAGCTTCCTTCACGGCATCCGATGTTACGATGTACTCTACCTCACAAACATAGTCTGCCACAATATGCTGCTTGAAACTCTTCCAGTAGATGGCTCCACCATTCAGAATATAGATATAACCTGACACGCTTCTGCTGTTATCATGGTCAGATTGAAAGCTGGAGTCTATGAACCTACAAGTTTCAGATCTGACTCGTCATAAACCAACCATTGGTCCTTAGTATTTCTTAAATACTTAAGGATGGCTTTAACCACTTTTCAATGGTTTTCTCTAGGATCAGATTGGTATCTACTCACTACTCCTAGTGAGTATGCCACATCTGGCCTTGTACATATCATGGCGTACATGATAGATTTCACGATCGAAGCATATGGAACTCTACTCATATGCTCTCTCTCTTCAGGAGTTGTCGGACAATCCTTCTTAGAGAGAGAAATTTCATGGCCTATCGGTAGATAGCCTTTCTTGGAATTCTCCATGTTTAACCTCTTCAGCACAGTGTCTATGTACGTGGACTGGGATAACCCAAGCATCTTTTTAGATCTATCCTTATAGATCCTCATCCCTAGGATGTAGGATGCTTCACCCAAGTACTTCATAGAGAACTGCGATGACAACCAAACGTTTATTCCCTGTAGTGCGGGGATGTCATTCCCGATTAAGAGAATGTCATCCATGTATAAGACAAGGATTACCACAACTGGACCATTTACCCATTTATATATGCAGAGCTCTTCTCCTTTCTTAACGAAGCCATACGTTTTGATCATCTTATCAAAATGCATGTTCCAACTCCAAGAAGCTTGCTTCAATCCATAAATGGATCTCTGAAGCTTGCATACCTTGGACTCATCTGTAGATGTAAACCTCTCATGTTGTATCATATACACCTTTTCGGTCAACTCTCCATTCAAGAAAGCTGTTTTTACATCCATCTGTCAGATCTCGTAAACCAGATGGGCAGCTATTGCAAGCATTATCCGAATAGATTTGAATATTGCCATAGGAGAGAACGTCTCGTCATAGTCAATACCATAATGTTGACGATACCCCTAGACAACCAGATAGGTTTTATAGGTCTCCACCTTTCCGTCTGCACCCCTCTTCCTTTTGAAGACCCATTTACACCCAATAGGTTTAACCCCTTCAGGTGGGTCAACCAATGTCCATACATCGTTGACCTTTATGGACTCCATTTCAGATTTCATGGCTTCAAGCCATTTCTCAGAATCAGGTCTCTACATTGCATCGATATAGGTGGTTGGATCCTCATCATTCTCATCAAGTTCGATGGGATCACCATCACGGATCAAAAAATTATAGTATCTGTCTGGCTGACGCGGTACTCTATCGGATCGCCTTAATGGTGCAGGTACATTGGGCTCTAGATCTGATCTAATCAAATCCAACTCAGGTTCAGCTATTGGTGTCGGTCCTTCTATCTGTTGAACTTCATTAAGTTCAACCTTAGAAGCAATGGTTCCTTCACCAAGAAACTCCTTTTCTAAAAAGATTGCCTTAAGGCTGATGAACACCTTTTGTTCATCAGTATGGTAGAAAAAATATCTTTTGGTCCCTTTGGGGTACCCTATGAATGTGCATTTGTCAGACCTAGGTCCAAGTTTATCTGTGACTAACCGTTTGACATAGGTCGGGCACCCCTAGACCCTAAGGTGTGAAAGTGCTGGCTTACGTCCTGTCCATATCTCATATAGAGTCTTAATTACAGACTTACTTGAAACCCTATTTAACAGATAACAGGCCGATTCGAGTGCATATCCCTGGAAGGATATTGACAAGCTGGCAAAACCCATCATGGATCAGACCATGTCTAATAGAGTCCGATTTCTCCTTTCAGACACACCATTATGCTGTGGTGTTCCTGGAGGAATCTATTGGGAGAGAATCCCATTCTCTCCTAGATATGTGAAAAACTCACCAGAAAGGTATTCTCCTCCTCGGTCAGATCGAAGTGCTTTAATACTCTTTCCAGTTTGTTTTTCTACTTCATTTCAAAATCGTTTAAATATTTCAAATGAATCCGACTTATGTTTCATTAGATAGACATATCCATATCTGGATAGATCATCTGTGAAAGTGATGAAGTAGAAATATCTACCTCTAGCACTTGTGCTCATGGGCCTGCATACATCAGTATGACTAGGCCCAAGAGCTCAGTAGCTCTCTCACCTTTTTCAATAAAAGGTGACTTGGTCATTTTACAAAGAAGACAGTATTCATAGGTTGGAAGTGATTCACAATCACTGACTTCGAGGATTTCCTCTTGAGTCAACATGTTTATCCTGTTCTTATTTATATGACCTAGCCTACAGTGCCATAAGTAGATATCTGATACACTATCTAATCTAAGGTGCTTGCCAGTAGAATGGACTATGTTAACAGGTTGTGATAATATATACACACCATTGTTCAAATGTCTACAAAAAATAGTAACACCATTCATAATGATATTACAAACTTGTTTCTTTATTGAAATTTTATAATCATTTTTGGCCAGAAGGCCTACAGAAATAACATTTAAAAAGAAACTATGACAGAAATGACAATCATTAAGAACAATGGTATGGGACTCAAATATAAGTTTCAAGATTCCTAATGCTAGAACTAAAACTGATCTTTCATCTCCAACATTCAAGAACCTCTCATCTTGCTCAAATCTTCTACTTAGCTGCAATCCCTGCAACGAATTGCAAATATAGTAAGGACTACCGGTATCCAATACCCAGTCAGTTATATCATAAATAGAGAAATTGCAAGGAGTTATCATATAAATACCTTATTCAGCAACAGCTTGCTTCTTTCTCTGCCTGTTCAGGTCCAGGGAGGCAATGTACTGAGGACAGTTCCTCTTCCAGTGCCCCCACTTCTTGCAAAAGAAGCATTCGGCTTGACTCTTATCAGGCTTGATCTTTCTGGTCTGGTCCTGCACTGATGTCCTAGCCTGAACTTGCACCTTCTTCACTTTCTTCTTCTTATTCATCTTCCCTTTCTTAAAGGGTCGAGAACCAGAAGACGAACCTCCCACTAAGTTCACCGACTCCTTGTGGAGTTGGTGATCCTTCTCAAAGTTCTGAAGCAACCCCAGTAACCCATGGTAGTTTACTTCAGGCTTTGTTATTCTATAATGAGTGAAAAATGGGAGATAAGACTTGAGCAGCGAGTTCAGTATTGCATCTTTCCCAAGCTGCTCATGCAATGAAAAGCCGAGCTTGCTCAAACACTCCATCAGCTCGATCATGTACAATACATGATCAGTGACAGAGGCACCATCCCATATTTTGGTGTTGAAGATAGCACAACTAGTCTTGTGCCTTTCCACGTCATCGAGTGTGCCAAAGGTATCCTCCAACACTTGATGCATGTCCTTTGACTGAGTCATCTCGAATCTGCGACTGAACTCATCGCTCATGGTAGCCAGCATGATACATGTGCATTGATGCTGGCTCCTCAAGTGCAGTATCTGTTATCATATATAGGATCTATTCATGCTCCAGGACTATCTTCAACTTTCGATACCAGCTACCGAAGTTGGATCCCACCAACTTATCATTGTCCAACATTGATCAGAGCGATAGGGAAGTGGCCATATCTACACAAAAAAAAATCATAACCTAATTAGTAATTGATTTATTAAACCTAAAGATTTAGACTTTAATCAAAAGGTTTTTCCACTATTTTATTCGAATTAGTAGCCTCTACCTCTAATTTGAGGAATTATCCTAATTCCTTAGTGGGTACTAGAATCCACTTAGACTGCACACAAGCCCAACTTTGGTTGGCCAACCAATGTACATCTAAGGGTAGGTTCATAACCAATTGTTTCTCTAAATAAATTTTAGTAATTTTATTTTTTTTTCAATCCCTAATCAGTAAGCTTTGGCCTCTACTGAAAAGGTCTGGTTAGGTCCAACCATTAACATGACCATACTTGGCCCATCTAGCCAATGAATGATTAGGCCCAACTTTGATTGGCTAACCTAACCATTATTTAGAAAGATGCAGTCAAGAAATCATATTATGAATGATAATTCCATCAGCCGATAAGCACTAGGCTTTTGGGCCTCCAATGATTATCCAACTGATGGACCCATTATCATCCACTTAATGAGAGACTATGATCTAGTTATCACCATAACTATTTTATTTTAAGGATCTAATAATTTTAAAAGATTTAATTAATTTAGAGGATGATGTCAAATGAACCAGCTTATCATGATCCTCCCACAGGCTTCACCAAGTCAGCTTAAGGGAGACCATTAAAAGGGCTGGTCTAGGAGCACCTAAATTAGTCACACTGATTTATCTAGCTGACATGGGTCAGTTCGAATAGTCAAGTGATCCGATCAAAACATAATTTCACCAAGAGGCCAGATAAGTTCGATCGATGGGAAGATCTGCCAAAGCTTGCCTTAGACACCATCAGAAATGGCCAGATAAGCGGACTACCAATTAAAAACCACCAGTCTGGTTTACCTTAGACACCAACTGATTTAATTAGTTTTGATTATATCAACCTAACAGTTCGTGCTAGACTGCTTAGCCAAGAATCAAGTCCATTTGGTTCTCATCAAAGATATGGACTTGACCAACTACAACTATTGTAATTGATCTAGAGAATCCTAGACCTAATCTAAAACAACAATTGATTAGATTTAGTCAATTCTCTAATTAAGTCTATCTTTAACCTAACCTTAGGTCTAACCCAATTAATAGACCTAATTCCCACTAACCCATTAACCCAATGTGTTATGGTTTGTGTCTTAAGTTCTTCAATTCACAATCCTAAAACCTAATCAAACAACTTCTTAATTTTCAATTAAGTTTTGGGCTGAGGGTTGGCGTTCGATTTTTCGAAAATAATTTTTATGTTTGTAAAATATTTTTACAACAAGGTTCTACCAACCAAGTTGCATGTTTGATTCATAATCAAAATATAAGTGAAATAAGCATGAAACAATTTTAGATCTAATCTAAACAGGTTCATGTAATTGAAACAATTTCAACTTTAAACTGCGCAAATTTTTTAGACAAATATATGATGGTTCTTTGCATGAAAATTATTAACAAAGAGATTTTATTTTAGATTTAAATATTTTTTAAATCTAATAAATCATAAATTTAATCTAGATCATATTTAATAAATTTATGATTAAAGATAGATCTACATGAACTAGGACAACCTTTGCATTATAAGGGGTAAACCTTATAGCATAACAACCTACAGTTCGTGATTGATCTGAAAATTTTAATTTTAGATTTAATAATTAGATTATAAATTATATCTAATCTAAAAAATAATCTAAGCATGTATAAATAATCATGTAATAAACAACCTAGGCTCTGATACCAATTGAAGGAATCAGATCTAGGGTTTCAGGATTAGATCTTGAAACTTTTTCAAGATCAGGCAGCGAAAGACTAAAATAAATCAAAATTTATCTTATAAAATTAGAAAATCTCTAGATCTAAGATCCTATTACATAATTATTATATGGCATTAAATCAAAAATTAAAATATAAAGAGTAAGAACTACATGTTGATCATATCTACATATTTCTATACTACATCTAATATATGTAAAATATAATAGATCAGATCTATTATCTTGCAAGTTAGACGTTCTAACTTTGCAGATCTGGGCTTGAGGATGATATTATAAGCCACACATATATCTGGCCTCTAGGAGTCATCCACACGAGCCCACGAATCACGATCAGAAGTCCTGGTCTAGGAAATCAGCACAGTATGCTAGTACTGCGCTAATCCTTCTTCGATGGTCGATCAGATGCCTCCTTCTTCTTGATTTAGACTCTTACAAAGATGAAAAGTAGGAGAAGGAGTTTTAGATGAGACACTCACAAAAAACTTACAGATGGAGGAAGGGAAGAGATGAACCCAGCAACTCTAGAAGAAGACCCTCTTCTTCTTCTCTTTGCTCTAACCCAGACACCTAGCTTTGTGTCTATTAGATATCCATGCTCCAAGAATCTTTCTCTTTGATTTTTGGATGCCCCAAAGGTCTCTCAATGATCTATGTTCCACAAAAATTTCATGAAGAAATTTATTTTAAATAGAGAGATATGAAGTGTCCTTGTCTAGGTCAAATACCTAGTCAAGGATTATCCAAACAAGGCAAGACAAAGGGCACCCAACTCTTGGGCATCTCCTCCTTTTTCTATTGTGGACCATCAAAAAAGAGTGCATATTATATTCCATAAAAGCCACAAAAATTATAAAAAAAAATTGGATAAAATCAGTGCCATAAAGAAAGAGTTTTGATTTCCTAAAACTCTATCTCATAGAATTTGAAATCCAAACTAATTCCTACTTTGACTTGGTCCACAACCACATTCCATGTAAGAGAGAAAGAGAGGAAAGTTTTGGGCACATGTGAAGACCTGGGAGAGAGGGTTTTTTCGCACAAAATAAGAGAGAGTGGGTGTAGGGGGCTAAGGTGGCGCAAGGTGGAATCCTAGTCTTACTAGGATTCAATCTATGACTTGTTCAAATTTGGTTTCTCAAACTAAATCATGCCAAAACTAAATCAACCCAATTAAAATAGATCTTAACCTAATTAAGAACCTAATTTTATCAGATTAAATTATATTTAAATCTGATAAAATTTTCTAATCGAATTAGAAATTAGGTTGACCAAGTCCTATTTGAACAAGGACTAGTTTTTTCTTGCACTTGGCTTATCCAATAAACCAATTGGACTTGATCCAATCCAGCTCAAACCAAATATAATTAAATTATATTTAATTAGACTTAATCTCAACCCTTTGGCTTAATCAAATTAAGCCAATTAGTAATCAAATTGCTAATCGATCCTCCTGCAACACTTGCACTAGGTTAAATGTAAATCATATTGATCGTTTAATCCTAGAATGATTCTTAATCATTGATCAACCATCTGATCGGATCGTGAACTCTAATGTGTGTGACCTCATAGGTCCGAACCTAAACCGATAGTATAGAAATAAATTTCTGTACCAATCAAAGTAACCATCTAGTAATGATACCCGATGGTCGGATAGGTCGAATGTGTAGAACAACATTCTTAGAACCCATACGGATATAGTTTCCATATAATTCATCCCCTTGGCCAAAATGCTCATAGGATACCTCAGAGTTCAATTGTCAACTCTGATCAGGTTGTCCATATTGTATTTCAAAATATCAAATCCATCTGATGGATTACCCTGGCCAAGGTTTTACTAAATTGAAATATAGTGACTCATTCTTCTCCAACTCTTGGAGTGGTCAATCCCATCTTGATCACACTCCGACTTTGCAAGTACTTGACTGTGCCCAGAAGCCTTCTATCACTGAATTAGAAACTCAGTTAGTCCAGTACCAAAGCACAGTGAGTTGCTTGCAAGTCACTGAGGCGATCTCAGGTCTAAGGGACACTTATACCTATATCCCATCAGAGATATTCTCGACAGTAGAATGCTCTGGAGTTGGTTACATTCAATGATGATGTACCCTTATATCTCACCTGTATGCCATACCAGTGTCTCCACACTCCTTGGTTAAGAAGACAACCAACCCATATGGCCTACAGTGACCTATGCTCGATAGAAGCTGTCGTCCTTATTAACAGCCTATCATTTGATCGTGAATAGTTTTAAGAACTAATCGATAAATCCTCTCTTTATCGAACCTAAATAGTCCTAAGGACTTCATCACAACAACGGAGTTCATTAGAAGATGAAAACTTGGGATAAAAATATCAAAAATATATTTTATTTATTAACAAATTAATTACAATACAAGGTTGCTCAACCGTCAACAGGTTGACGATTGATTTTTGGGATATATTTTCCAACATCAATGATCTGATTCGATAGGTCCAAGCATTGACCAACATCGTCCAGCATTTACAGCAAACCACAGAGCAATGACAACCGCTGCAACATGCTCCTCAAACTGTGCCCTCTCCATGGAGCCAGCAAAACTGCTTCCAAAGAATCCCCCTCGAGGTGCGCATCATTCTGCTCTGATCGATTGACAATCACCATCCCATCAGGATCCAGGAATGAAGAATAATGCCAACATTCCCCAATCTCCTCCAATGATGATTCGACCATGGGCTACTCTCTATGCCTCAAAAAATCTCATCGAGAGGAGGACCTTGAGCAAAAGGTTCGAAAGATCGAACGTCATCTGGGTGAGATTCAAATGGACAGCCACAGGAATGACGATATCTTTAGCTTCAATTTCCAACCATCTTTCTCTTGATTCATCCTTCAAGAATTGATTTTGGATTAGTTCAAGATGCTACAAATAGAGCCTTATAAAGATTGAGGATCAGGGATATCTTAATATTCTACAAACTTTTCTTGTGCACATATTATTTTTTATAAAATATCTAATATTTATTTTTATAAATATACATAAATTTACTATAATATATCTAAATATCCTTCAATAAAAAAATTTTTATCGCTAATAATCTATAATTTTTAAATTTTTTTATTTTTTTTAAATATTAGTGACAAAAGCTTTCATCTTAAATAGTGATTATTTATGATGAAAATAGATTTTTTGTTACAAATACATGTTATTTACGATAGAAATAGAGTTTTTATCACAAATAATTTGTAATTTTTAAATTTTTTATTTTTTAAATTTTTTTTATTTATTAGTAAATTTTTTTTATCATAAATAATAGAGTATTTATGATAAAAATTAAGTTTCTACCACCAATATTTGATTATTGACGATGTTAAATTTTTATCGTAAATAATTTATAATTTTTAAATTTTTAAAATTTTTTATTTTTTTCATATATTAACGATGAAAATATTATGTCATAAATAATAGAGTATTTATGATGAAAAATTTATAATTCATCACAAATACTCATTATTTATGATGTAATATTTTTATCATAAATAATCTATAATTTTTGAATTTTTAAATTTTTTTATTTTTTTTTAAATATTAACGATAAAAATTTTTCATCGTAAATATCAAAATATTGGTGCAGAATTCTGTCGATGCCAGAGAAGCTGGAATCGAGAGGATCACGGCCGCCATCGAGACCTGTAAAGAAAGTCTAAACCGGAGTTGGGGGTGCTCTGGCAAGACCCTCCAACGCTCAAGTCAGTACTCTGCTTCAACAGAAATGGAAAACTCGAATGAAATTTTAGCAGAGTTTAGAGATAGTGCTTAGAGTTTAGAGGAGAACATATCTGGGGGGTCTCTTTTATAGATGGGAGAGCGTAACCGATTGACAGCGACGTCCGTAACTGCCTAGTGTGGGCCGTTCGGGGCCACGTGGAGTTTGTTATGGAGAGAGGTGGTGTCCGTTGTCGCGACTTGCCAGAGAGTGGTGGGGCAACATGGAGTTTGTTACGGAGAGTGGAGTGGTGTCGGTTGTCGCGACTTGTCGGAGAGTTCGGACCAGACGGTTGAAGCTCGGTTGGGACATCTGGTGGAGCGGAATAGCTCTCTGTCTCAGCAATCTAAGAGAAGCTCGGATGTTTTTGAGGTTGCTAACGGGTTAACTGTTGTTGGGTGCCTTAGGCGTTGATGCTGCAGATGGAAGTCATCTGCTGTAAAAGCCCAGACGAAAACTTTTTATTGGAGAAATCCGATTGGAGTTCGATTACTAGAGAAGTCCGACTGGAATTTATCTGATGTAGAAGCTTGTCTGAAGACTGTCCACTGGAGAGATCCGATTGCATGAGGAATCCGACAGAAGGTTGATCAATAGTGGCATTCGAAAGGCATTGTGAAAGTTCGTCCGCTGGAGGAGTCTGGAGGACATTGTGGAAGGTTGACCGCTGGAGGGGTCCGAAGGGAATTAGTCCGTTGAAGGGGTCTGGTTGGCACTGTTGAAGTCTGGTTGGTGCTATTGAAGGTTAATGGCTGGAGAGGTACGAAAGACACCAGAGACAGTCGGTCACTATAGAAATTTGGCTGCTGGAGCCCATCCGTTGTAGAAGTTCGTCTGGAATCCAATTCTGTTGTAGAAGTTCGGACGGAGTCTGGTTCTTGTAGGAGTCTGGAAAGAGGCCACTTACTGTAGAAGCTCGGATGGAGACCAGTTACCGTGGAAGCTCGGATGGGGACCGCTTATTATAGAAGCTCGACTGAAGTCCGCTTGCAATAGAAGTTCGGATGGAATTCGCTTACTGTAGAAGCTCGGATGAAATTCGGAAGGCGGTTGACCACTGTAGGAACTTGGATGGAGTCTGGTTACTGTAAAAATCCTATTGCTGGAGAAGTCCGGACATTGACGAAGTCTGGAAGAAGCTTGGAGTAAAGTCGATCATGACAGGAGGAAGTCTGAAAGAGATTCGGAGAGTAGTCGATCACTGTAGAAAATCGACTGATAGTGAAGCCCAGAAAGCATTTGAAGTAGTCCGATAGACGACCGAAGGAGCTCATTATCGGAGAAGTCCGGAGGGTATGATAGGAGTTCGTCTGTTGAAGGAATCTGGAGGACACTGTGGATGGTCGACTACTGGAGGAGTTCGGATAGTACTGTTGAAGCTTGGATGGTCGGGGGAGTTCAGAAAGATGTCGCACAAGGTCGGAAGCCGGAAGAGTCTTGGGAGGGTTGGCCTCTTACGACTTTGGCTGAGGTTATTTTATACCCAACACTAGTTTTCCTACTTTCAAGTTTGGGTTTTGAATGAAGGAAGTACAGAGAAATTTTCACAGCCAAAGTTGCCCCCCTTGATTTTCGTACTCGATTGTTTCCAGATATCTTGGCGTTTGGCACACCGGTGGTGGGATCTTTTCAAATCGAGGTGACCCAAAAAGATTTTTTTGAAATTTTTGCTGGAGCGTCGTCCCAGGTATGGTGCAATAATGATTCTGTCAGTCGTCAGCCATCTGCTACGATGAGTGGGACACGCGGTGGTTGTAGGTCAGCCAAAGGAGATCTGCAATCATTATTGCACCAGACCTTGAGGTCTATTTAAACCCGTCCCCCTCCTTCAGGGGTTTCACCTTGCCTGAGATTTTTCTTCGGTCTCCTCTTCTTCCCCAAGAGCTTCATCCTCCTCCAGCATCCCTCTCGATCTTAGGCGCCCTTCAGGTCGACCTCCATTGCCTTCACTGCCCTCCTGCACCTCTCGGACCAGCCTAGGTTAGTTCCGAAACTCTTCTTTTTCTTGCTGTTCTTTCATTTTTCCTCCTTTACATTCCGCCCATTCGATTTTTTCGTGAGTGCCTTGTTTCCTATTTTTTTCAATTTTTTCAAGATTTTTTGGGGTTCTCATTTGATTCAAAATATCCTCCAACACTTCTTCCTCTAGCAGTTCTAGAAGTTCGTCAGCTCCAGCCCCCCAAAATCCTAGTACTGTGGATAAACCCACACTTAGGTTTGAACCTCGTCTGGTCTTTGTACCGACACCATTCCCAGCTCTTTGATCTCGAACGAACTCTCACTGATTAGGATTCAGTATGGGGTTCCTCCGGAGTATGAGCTTGAGCTTCTCAGGCCAACTGACCGGGCTAGCGCCCCTCCCCCTGGCCGCTTTTGTTTATACCAGGAAGCCTTCTGCGCCGGGCTTTGACTTCCACTCCCACCTTTTGTTGTTGCTCTTTTTTACTTTTTAAACATTTCTCTAGTTTCTGTGGCGCCGAACTACTCTAGGTTTCTGATAGGATTCCTTTCCCTCTGTCATTTAGCTGAAGTCTGACCAACTCTTCCCTTATTTAGAAACTTTTATACCTTTAAGCATCATCCCTCGGCAAAAGACTGGTGGTACTTCTCCCACCAGTTCGGTAGAAAGGGGTTGCTGAAAGGTGCCCCCTCTTCTATCTACAACTGGAAGGAGAGGTACTTCTATGTCTGATGCCCGACCCTGATGTTGGGGTTGCCCCTCTGGGGCTTCCTGAGGGACTCCGTCCGTCGGACTTCTAGTCTGAGAAAGGATGACCTTGAACCCTCCAATAAACTTAAGACTTATCCTGCTCCTCTCCTCTCCGACCTTCTGAAGGAGCAACTTTTATTCAATGTCAGCCTAAGCCCTCTCAACCCTGTCGGTATTTTTTCTTTCTCAAGTCATTCGCTGCTTTTTCTTTCTCTTATTCTATTTCTAAGCTGTGCCGATCTTTTCTCATTGCAGATATGGATGCAGACGTAGCTCGGATACTAGCCAAGGGTCTTAAGGCCCACAAGAGGAAAGGCACCGCAACTTCTGGGTCGGTGAAGAAGGTGAGGGTAGAGGAGACAAGTTCGGCCGTGCTTGCCCAGGCGGCCATTGCCGTTGATGCCCCCTCCGATGTTGAGCCCGCAGTCCCCCGAGCTTCTTCAAGAAGCCCTCCGATTGAGGTTTCCGCTCCAGAGTCTCGTCCCGAGGAGGCACCGAGGGCTGAAAGGAAGAGAAGGAAGAAGATGGTGGTCCGCAAGATCAGCAGCAGTAGGGCTGCCATCGAAAGGTCCAACGGCTCTGAAGAAGATCTGGGGGAGAATCCATTCAACAATAGGGATTTAATAAAAAGGTTGGTCGACAGGTGTGTTCTGCCCGAGATCGTCCACAGGATCGTCCATGCCGATCCTGAACAGCGGGTTTGGGACTCTCTGGGGTCCTTTCTTGAGGTAGGCCAATTTACTTTTTTCTTCCTTTCGCTTCTTCACTTAGTTCATTCCTTAGCTTTCATATTGACTTCCTGGCCGCTCTTGCAGATTGGACACCAGCTCATCGCCAACATCGAGGTGATGAAAGATGCAAAGAAGGAAGCAGTCCAGGCGGAGGAAAGTCTCCAGGCTGAGGCTGCCCGTCTTAAGGAGAAGGTCACTGAAGTCATGAGTCTCCAAGAGGTACTTCAAAAGGAGGAACAAACTTTGATGGATCTGAAGGTTGCTTTGGAGGAGGAAAGAAGGAAGGCAGAGGCCGAGGTCTCCAAGCTGAAGGAGCAAATCCCGACCCTAGTCTCGGAGGCAAGGGCTCAAGCAGTGGAAAAGTTCAAGACCTCCTCCGAGATGAGGGATCTGAATATCAAGTTCGGCTAGGCTGCCTTTATCAAAGGCTTCGAGCTTTGCCAGGAGAAGGTGGTCGGAAAGTTTTTCGAACTCGACCTCAGCTTCCTGGATGAAGCGTCCGATGATGAAGCCGGACCTTCCGAAGCTATTGCTGGTCTCCCTCCAGTCGGGACCTCTTCAACTACTGCAGCTGCCATGACCGACCTTTCGAGAGCGTCGAGCTCCTCCACTTCTGCTCCAGAGGTTCGAGACCTTTAATTTTGTACTTTTCCTTTGTTACAATTTTTTTTTCTCTTTCTCTTGTGCTTAAGAATTATTCAATCAATGAAATCGGATTCCTCTTTAAAGAGAGCTCCATTTTCTTCTTCTACTTCCTTTTTTTTTTCCTTTCTTGTAATGATTTGCATTGTGACGCTCTTATTTTCTGACAACGGTGCCCTGCCGAAGCTCTTCCCCTACCACAGGGGATTCCTTTGAAGTCCATGATCCGGGATCTGAGAAGGGAAGTTCGTCACCTAACGAAGAAATCAAAAAAGATGGACGTCAAACTTCACAGACTGAGGAAGAGCCATTCGGAAGCCACCGTGGAGGTTACTCGCCTTCGGAACCTCCATAAAAAGGACTTCATGGACTACAACCGAAAGAAGGCCAACTTCGAGAAGGAGCTTGAGGAACTCCAGAAATATGCCAGCGATCGATCTTGGACTTAGGCCTCCAAGATCAGCTCCCTCGAGGTCGAGTTGGTGGCCGCATGGGAGAAGATCAGCTAATTGGAAGGAAGCTCGAGCTCGTCCTGGCTTACAACTCAGGCCGACCATGGCTGGGACTGGTCGAAGAAATTCTCTGACCTCTAGAAGCAGTTACAGGATGCCGAGACGAATTACAACACTCACCGAGTTGGCTGGTGTGGGAAAATAGATAACTACAGAAGGAGGCTCAAGACAGCGATCGACAAGATTGCTCGCCTTCAAAAGCAGTTGTCCGAAAGAGCCCAGGCCATTTCGGTTCAAGGCTCCGACGAGCTCCAATCCTTGAGGGGGACCATGGAAGAACTGTCCGTAGCCCTTGGGAAGGAGAAGGCCGAACTGCAGTGGCTGAAAATTCAGCTGGCTTATGTTGAAGCATGATTCCGACTCCTCCCATGGACCTTGGGTGTAGTGGAACCAGCAACGAACAAATCTGGAGACTTCTGGACTAGATTGAAGGCCCTTGACGAAATCAGTCCGATTGCTGTCTTTTTTGTCAGCCTTTCATTCCAGATGAAGAACATCTCTAAGATCACCTCTAAAAAATCCAAGATATGGTACCCAACTAGATCAGGCCTGGATCGAGGTCTTCCAATTTATAGATCTTAAATCAGGGTATTCTAGATAGGAATGAAGGTAGATGGAACTAGACCTTGAAGATCTATCCTGCTGCAGCCTTTCTTGTAGATCTGTTGATGGAGATCTCACCCGCACCTCAAACGACCTCAGATCAACTCCAGATCTGAGAGAAACTTGTACCAACCTCTTCTCAAGAGATTTCAAGTCCTGGACCTGATGCTTGGGTGGATGCAAGAGAGGGAGAGCAGATCTGGTTGGCGGCACAAAGGGGGAGGAGGTAGTGCCTCCCTTGCTTTCCTGCCTTTTTGGGACCTGGCGGCAAGAAACCCTAGGGTTTCTTGCTCCTGGGGTGTGGAGAAGAGCTGGAAAGAGAGGGAGAAGAGAGAGAGAGACTTGGGAGAAATGATTTCTGTATTCCTTGGCTTAATCAAAACTATACAGTGCATGTATATATAAACACAGGGTCAAGTGACCCAAACCCAAAACTCCCTTGACCAACTCTATGGGAGATTTGGCTAACCCAAGCCTATGTACACCCATGACTCGACCTAATCTCACCTATCCTGGGCCCAGACCTAGCCCATAAAGAGTTGGTCTCTTGAGGCCCACATAACCTAGACCTCAAGAACCCGAAAGGCCCACAGCCTTTCAACCTAGGGCCCAACTAGCCCTAGAGCCTCCATGAAGCCCTCATGAATGATGGACCTTGGCCTTAGCCTTGGTCTCCTGGGCCTTGGGCACATCACCTGGATCACAACAATCTTCACCTTGGTGTCCCAAGGCCTCAACCAGCTCCTCTCTGTCCATCAGCCGCATTAGCTCAACACATCTCTGAAAGCTGTCCCGTGGAAGTACCTTCATAAGTGCATCAGCTGGGTTCTCCTTGGTGTGTACCTTTACCAGCTCCACCTCACCATCCTCTACAAGCTCCTTGCTCCGATGATATCGAATGTCGATGTGCTTTGTCCTTGCATGATAGACTGAGTTCTGTGCTAATAGAAGTGCACTCTGGCTGTCACAGTACACTCTAATGGCCTCCTGAGTAAGGCCCATCTCCGTCAACAAACCCTTTAGCCAAATTACCTCCATAGATGCTTCTGTCAGCCCGATGTACTCCACCTCTATAGTGGATAGGGCCGTGATAGGCTGCAGACTCGATCTCCAAGAAATAGAACCTCCACACAGGCTAAAGATGAAGCTTGTCGTAGACCTCCGGGTATCCACATCTCCACCGAAGTCTGCATCTACATAACCGCCAATCAGCCCCTGAGCCTCCCTGGACATGTCAGAGTATCCCACTGCACCTCCTTGCTGTCCGTAGCCGATTCCAACTCCAACTGAACCCACCAGGTATCTGAATATCCACTTCAGAGCTCTCCAGTGCTCTCTGCTAGGCTGCGCCATGAACCTGCTAACCTGACTCACTGCATGAGCGATGTCTGGCTTACAATAGACCATCACATACATCAAGCTCCCAACTCCTGAAGCATAAGGAACCTTCTCCATCTCCTGAGCCTCCACCTCAGTCTGTGGCGCCATGGTCTTCGAGAGTCTGAAGTGACCGACAAGTGGCAGCTCCGCTAGCTTTGCTCCCTTCATCCCGAACCTCTCTAAGACCTTCTATATGTAGCCCCCCTGAGATAGGTGCAGCACCCTCCGGGCTCAGTCTCTGAAAATCTCCATGCCTAGAATCTTCCTTGCAGGGCCCAAATCCTTCATCTCAAACTCCCGAGATAAGGATGCCTTCAGATCTTGCACAACCTTCCTACTCTTGCATGCTATAAGCATGTCATCCACATACAAGAGTAGGAACACCCTAGAACCATCCTCAAGAGCAGAAACACAGGGATCAAACTCGCACCTAAAAAGTCCAATGCTGCGCACATAGGAGTCGAATCGCTTGTACCATTACCTCGGCGACTACTTCAGCCCGTACAGCGACTTCTGCAACAGACAAACCTTTCCCTCTGATCCTGGATCCCTGAAACTGGATGGCTGCTCCATGTAAATTCTCTCCTCCAAATGTCCATGGAGGAACGCTGTCTTGACATCCATCTACTCCAGCTCTAAATCCTGAGCTGCTACAATGCTCAGCAACACTCTGATGGAAGTATGTCTGATGACGGGAGAGAAGACCTTGTTGAAGTCGATGCCTTCCTTCTGGGAGTATCCCTTGGCCACTAACCTCACCTTGAATCTGATACCTTCCTACTCTGAAGGCCCTTCCTTGCGACTGTAGACCCATTTGCAGCCAATGGGCCTCTTCCCCTGTGGCAACTGCACCAATCGCCACATCTGGTTCTGGTGGAGAGACTGCATCTCCTCGGACATCGCCTGGACCCAACGCTCTCTGTCTTGGCTCTCAATAGCCTCCTGATATGTATATGGGTCTCCATTCACTGTCACCAAAGCATATGACAGCATCTCCTCGAAGCCATATCGGTCTGATTGCCTGATGGTCCTCTTGGGCTTGTGTAGGGCAACACCGATATTAGTCCTCGATCCAACTTGCTCCTGCTGGACCTCTCCACCTCGATCATCCATCTGAGTCCTCTCCACCTGTGGAGACACCTTAGATAGGTTCTCCACCTGAATGTCATGTCATCCCATAGTACCTGCAAGAGGCAAAATCAAAGAGGTAAGCTGTCCTGCAGCACCCTACTGGACCTCCTCCTGCTCCTGCTGCTCTTCCATGCCTGCTCGCCTCTGTAGGACTGACTCCTCATCAAAAGTCACATCCTGACTAATGATGACCTTCTTTTTCAAGGGATCCCACAGTCTGTATCCCTTAACTCCTCGCGGATAGCCTAGAAACACCATCTTGCGTGATCTGGCGTCTAGCTTGCTCCACTCACCAGCTCCAATGTGCACATAGGCCGTGCACCCAAATACCTATAGATGGCCCAGCCCAACTGTCCTCCCAGACCACACCTCCTCTGGAAGCCTGCCATCCAACCTGGTGTGAGGTGATCGATTGACCAAGTAACCGGTTGCATCAACTATGTCAACCCAGAACACCTTTGGAAGCCCTGCCTGTAGCCTCATGCATCATGCCTTTTCCAGAAGTGTTCTGCTCATCCTCTCGGCCACCCCATTCTGTTGTGAAGTCCCCTTAACTGAGAAGTGTCTCCTAATCTCACACTCCTCACAGTAGTCCTGAAACTCTCTGCTGGTGTACTCCCCATCATTGTCTAACCTCAGACACTTCACGCTCCTCCCCTGCTCCTTCTCCACCTCAGCTCTCCAGATCTTGAACTTGGTGAAGACCTCTGACTTCTCTCTCATGAAGTGAATCTAGAGTTTCCTTAAGAAATCATCAATCAGGGTCATGAAGTATCTGGCCCCATTCCTAGCTAAAACTGGGGCTGGTCCCCACACATCCGTGTGTACTAACTCCAGAGGGCCTGCACTGTGGGCTGTACTGATGTTGAACTGAACTCTCCTCTACTTTTCCATCTGGCAAGGCTCACAAATCTCAACTGTAGCACCATCCTCCAGATCAAAGATGAGTCCTCTCCTGCTCAACTCCCTCAGCCCCTTGTCACCCATGTGGCCTAGGCGGTAGTGCCACATCCTGTATGCCCCCTGCTGGTCCTGTGCTGCAGCTGCTGCATCAGACTCTCCGGTCACCACAGATCCCTCCATGCGATAGAGGTTATTGTCTAACCTCCTGCCTCTCATCACTACCATAGCTCCATTGAAGATGTTCAGTACTCCGCTTCTAGCCCTACTGCTGAAGCTGTATCCACTGCGCTCCAAGTAGCCTAGTGACACCAGATTCTTTTCCAGCTCTGGGATGTGCTTTACATTTGTCAATGTCCTCACAATCCCATCAAACATCCTCACCCTGACTGTCCCTATCCCAGCCACCTTGCAAGGATGATTGTCGCCTAGAGTCACTGATCCCTCATCTGTCTTGGTGTATGTCGCAAACTAAGACCTGTGTGGTATGTAGTGATGTGAGCAAGCAGAGTGTAGTGTCCACTCCTCTGTGTAATGCCTGTGACCATCTGATACCACTAGTAGATCATCCTCCACCTACTGCCCAGCAACTACACTCACCAATTCTGAGCCACTTCTTTCTCCCTTCTTGCTCTTCCATAGTGGACATTCTCGCTTGAAGTGCCCGAACTCGTTGCACTTGAAGCATTTCATCTCTTTCTTTCCCTTCCTGGACTTGGACCGCCCCCTGGACTTGCTTCTGCCTTTGCCTCTACCTGTCCTCTCCCCTACTGCCAAACCATCCTGGGGAACCTGATCTCTGGTCAACTTTTTTCTTTGCTCATTAGACCTCAGCACCGAGACCATGTCCTCATATTCCAGAGTCTCCTTGCCGTAGAGCAATGTAGTCAACAAAGAATCATATGATCCTGGCAGCGAACACAAAAGCAATAGGGACTTGTCCTCCTCATCCAGCTTCACCACGATATTCATCAACTCCATGCATAACTAGTCGAACCTCTGAATGTGGCCAATCACATCAGATCCCTCCTGCATCTGAAGACTGTACAACCTCTTCTTCAGCATCAGCTTGTTGCACATATTCTTCCCCATATATATGGTGTGCAACTTCGACCAAAGGCCCTTCGGGGTCTTTTCTTCCAGCACCGAATACAACGTCGCATCTGCCAAACATCCTCTGATCACCGAGCATGCTTTCTTCTCCAATGATGCCCACTGTCTATCTGTCATTCCCTCAGGCTTCTCATCCAAAGCCTGATCCAGATCTGCTTGCACTAGAAGATCCTCCATCCGAAATTTTCACATGGAAAAATTTTTCTTGCCATCAAACTTCTTGAAATTGACCTTCATATTGCTACCCATGACTGGATCCAAGCCAAATAAGCAATATAAAATCAAGAAGTGTAGAATATATCTTGATGGTACCTTGATGAAAATTTTCAGCACTTGGGATCTTCAACTTCTCATGCTTGGAACTGCTTCCTCACCACTGTGGCTCTGATACCAACTATTGGAGCATGATCTTGGCTCCTTCCATGGACCTTGGGTATAGCAGAACCAGCAACAAACAAATCTGGAGACTTTTGGACTCGATTGAAGGCCCTTGATGAAATCAGCCTGGTTGCTATCTTCTTCGTCAGTCTTTCGTTCCAGATAAAGAATACCTCTAAGATCACCTCTAAAAAATCCAAGATCTAGTACCCAACTAGATCAGGCCTGGATGTAGGTCTTTCAATTTGTAGATCTCAAATTGGGGTCTTCTAGATAAGGAAGAAAGTAGATAGAACCAGACCTTGCAGATCTATCCTGCTGCAGCCTTTCTTGTAGATCTGTTGATGGAGATCTCACCCGCGCCTCAAACGATCTCAGATCAACTCCAGATCTGAGAAAAACTTGTACCAACCTCTTCTCAAGATATTTTAGGTCCTGGACCTAATGCTTGGGTGGCTGCAAGAGAGGGAGAGTGGATCTGGTTGGCGGCACAAAGGGGGAGGAGGTAGCGCCTCCCTTGCTTTCCTGCCTTTTTGGGACCTGGCGGCAAGAAACCCTAGGGTTTCTTGCTCCTGGGGCATGGAGAAGAGCTGGAGAGAGAGGGAGAAGAGAGAGAGAGACTTGGGAGAAATGATTTCTGTATTCTTTGGCTTAATCAAAACTATACAGTGCATGTATATATAAACACAGGGTCAAGTGACCCAAACCCAAAACTCTCTTGACCAACTCTATGGGAGATTAGGTTAACCCAAGCCCATGTACACTCATGACTCGACCTAATCTCACCTATCCTGGGCCCAGACCTGACCCATAAAGAGTTGGTCCCTTGAGGCCCACATAACCTAGACCTCAAAAACCCGAAAGGCCCACAGCCTTTCAACCTAGGGCCCAACTAGCCCTAGAGCCTCCATGAAGCCCTCATGAATGATGGACCTTGGCCTTAGCCTTGGTCCCCTGGGCCTTGGGCACACCACTTGGATCACAACAGCCTATGAGCAGCAGGCGGTCAAGGATGCAGAAGCAGAGTCCAAAGTTCTGAGGAAGAGGCTTCGGGAATTGGAGGGCGAAAGCCGGTGGTTCCACCAAATGTATCGGGAGATGCTATTAAGAAAGAAGAAACTGAAAGAAAAAGTTGAGAACTTAAAGCAATCCCTGATAATGGCTAAAACTGAGAGTTCGAAGTTAGAAGAAGCCGAGCTTCCTTAGAGCTTTTTTTACCTTTTGTTCCATGTATTCTTTTCTTTTCTTGTTGTTTTTTTTTTTGGCCTTCAAAAATATTTGTAATGCTCTCTTTACTAATGAAATGAAAAGAAATTTTTTCATTACCTTGCCTATTCTTGCTCTGAGTTATCATTTGTCGAGCTTCTCTTGTCTTTTGTCTTATTCGATGTTGACGTTGTTTGAAGGTTCCTGAACATCATCGCGTTGATTCGCCATTTTTGTTCATGATCGAAGGTCTTTTCGAGGCCATTCGAATTTGATGCTTTCTCTCGATGTTCGAGCTTGGGGTCCGAACTTCTCATTACTTTGAGAAAGTCTATTTTCTTCTGCTAGTGTTGGGTTCTCCCTTAGAGACTGAGGATTTTTTACAAGAGTTTTTCTCCTCGTTGAGAAGAGGTCCCTTGTGTCTTAGATGTAGTTCGTTTTTCTCTTATCTCTGGCGTAGCTCGTCACTTTCCCTTTTTCTCTCCCCTTTTTTTTTTATGTTTGGGTGAGGGTTTTCCCTCTGCTCCTAACGAGGTTGTAGGGGTGTAGAGGAGCCGTTGAGAAGGCTTTTCCCCTCATCCGATCTTAAACGATCAAGTCTTCATTTGTGTCAGGATGAGGTTCTCCTCCTATTCCCAACACAGTCAATTCAGCTCATGTTAGGATGAGATTTTTCTCCTATTCCTAACATGGCCGTGGAGGCACATAAGGGCCGTTGCGAGGACCTCTTCCTCCATCCAGTCTCTTAATAATTGGGTCTTCGACTTTGCTCATGTTAGGATGAGGTTCTCCTCCTGTTCCTAACATGGCTGTGAGAGCACATAAAGGCCGTTGTGAGGGTCTCTCTCCCTATCCGGTCTCTTAATAATCGGGTCTTCGACTTTGCTCATGTTAAGATGAGGTTCTCCTCCTGTTCCTAACATGGCTGTGGGGGCACATAAGGGCCATTGCGAGGGCCTCTCTTCCCATCCAGTCTCTTAATAACTGGATCTTCAACTTTGCTCATGTTAGGACGAGGTTCTCCTCCTATTCCTAACATGGCTATGGAAGTGCATAAGGGTCGTTGCGAGGGCCTCTCCCCCCATCCGATCTCTAAATAATTGGGCCTTCATTTGTGTCGGGATGAGATTTTCTTCTTGTTCCTGACATGCTTAGTTTTGATTGTCTAAAGGAGCTACTCTCTGTCGTTATAAGCTCATGCCAAAAGAAAAGATATACGAATATGAAACTTTTATTTAAGGCAAAGTTATCGATAATACATTCGTAAATTTTTCAAATTTCATGGTCGTGGAAGGTCCGCTCTTCTGAGCTCTTTTAGATAGTATGTTCCGGGCCGGACTACCTCACTAACTTCATATGGGCTTTCTCAGTTTGGGGCAAGTTTTTCTTGATTCTGAGGTTGTGAAATAGCGGCTCGCCAAAGTACTAAGTCTCCTGCTCTAAAGGCTTTGCTCTTGATCCGAGAGTTGTAGTAGCGAGCTGCTTTCTGCTTGTAGGCTGCCATCCAAACTTGAGCTATCTCCCACTTTTCTTCTAACAAGTTGAGGTTGGCCTTGAGATCCTGAGAGTTACGCTACTCGTCAAATGCCATGACTCACACCGACGGAAGCTTGAGTTCAATCGGGATAACGGCTTCTATTTCGAAGGCTAAGGCAAAGGGGGTCTCCCCTGTGGGCAATCTTTGGGTAGTTCGGTATGCCCATAACACATGATAAAGCTCGTCTGCCCAAGTTCCCTTTGCTTTTTCAAGTCTCGCCTTGATTCCTTGCTACAGAGTCCAATTAGTCACCTCGACTTCGTCGTTTGCCGCAGATGGGCTACTGACGTGAAGTTATGGGAGATGTTTAAGTCCTCACAAAATTTAGCAAACCTTGCTCCAGCAAATTATCGCCCATTATCAGTAATGAGAGTTCTGGGTAAGCCAAACCGACAAATGATTGACTTTCAGATGAAGTCCTGCACTTTAGCTTCTGTGATTTTCGTCAAAGGTTTGGCTTCGACCCACTTGGTAAAGTAGTCAATTGTCACCAGGAGGAACTTCCGCTGCCCAGACGCCATGGAAAAAGATCCAAGGATATCCATCTCCCATTGTGCAAACGGCCATGGGGCACTCAAGGATGTAAGTTCGGAGGTGGGCTGTCTTTGGATATTCGCATATCTTTGACACCGATCACACTTTCTGACATATTCAATGGAGTCGTGGTACATTGTAGGCCAGTAATAACCTTGTCGGAGTAGTTTGTGGGATAAAGATCTGGCCCCCAGGTGACTTCCGCAGACTCCATGTACCTCCCACAAGGCAAAGTCGACTTCAGAAGGTCGGAGATATTTCAGGAGGGGCAAAGAGTACAACCTCTTGTACAGCTTGCCCTCATAAAGGATATATTGGGAGGCCTGATTTCTAAGCTTTCGAGCTTTTTTTGCATCATGAGGAAGAACCCCATCTTTGAGGTATACAACCAGTGGGTCAATCCAGCTGAGTTCATGGCTGATCTCCATTACAAGCTGCGGTTCTTTCGTACTTGGATATTTCAGAACTTTGAAGAGGACTTCTTTGGGTAGTTCAGCTGAAACCAGTGTAGCCAACTTGGAGAGAAGATCGGCCCTGGTATTTTCTGCTCTTGGAATCTGCTTGATGTCAAAGCTGCCAAAGGCAGGGATGATCTCTTTTATCTTTTCGAGATACTTGGCCATACTGTCCTCCTGAGCTTCATTATTTTCGCTGACTTATCCCAGCACCAATTGGGAGTCACTGTAGACTTGGAGCCGATCTACTTCTAATTCTTTGGTGATCTTCAGTCCTGCAATCAGAGCTTCATATTCTGCTCCATTATTTATCGTAAGAAATTCAAAGCATAGTGCGTACTCCACGATAATTCCTTTCAGATTGATCAAGATCAGGCCCGCATCCATGCCTGACATGTTGGAGGAATCGTCCACATAGAGGGCCCAAAAACCATCAGGGAGATCTGTTCTTTCCTCAGGGGAGTTCGGCTGGAGCCCTAGATTGTCAGCTTCACCTCGTTCAAGTTTGACTTCTTCTGGGATAGTGCATTCCACTATGAAGTCTGCTAATATCTGGTCTTTTATCGTCGGTCGAGGTTGATAGTTGATGTCGAATTCTGTGAGCTCGACTGCCCATTTCGCTATCCTTTCGGAAGCATCTGCTCGATGCAGAACTGTCTTAATCGGCTGGTCGGTGAGCAGTGTTGTGGTGTGCCCTTGAAAGTAAGGTCAGAACCTTCGGGCTACAATCAACAGGGTGTAAGTTAGTTTCTCTAACTTAGTGTACCTAGTTTTGGCATCTCTCAATACTCGACTTATGTAGTAGATCGGCCATTGATTTTTGCTTCTTCCTTAACCAAAACTGCTGCAAGAGCCACAGGGGAGATCGCCAGGTACAGGAACAACTTCTTTCCAGGTTCGGGCTTTGCCAATAGTGGAGGTGAGCCGAGGTAGTTCTTCAATTCTTCAAATGCTAGCTGACATTTAGTAGTCCAACAGAAGTTCTTAGGCTACTTGAGAGTCTGAAAGAAAGGTAGGCACCATTCGGTCGACCTTGAGATGAAGTGATTCAAAGCTGCCACTCTCCTAGTAAGACGCTGAACTTCCTTTATTTACTTCGGGGTGGTCATTTCCTGGATGGCATGAATCTTTTTTGGATTTGCTTCGATCCTGCACTCTGATACTATAAAGTTCAAGAATTTTTCTGAGGTTACTCCAAAAGCGCACTTGGTTGGGTTCAGCTTTATCTTGTATTTTCAGAGGGTGATGAAGGTCTTCTCAAGGTCGGCGACGTGGTTCATTGAGGATTTACTTTTTACAAGCATATCATCCACGTAGACCTCCATGTTGCGGCCGATCTGCTCTTTGAAGATCTTGTTCACCAGCCATTGATAGGTTGCCCCTGTATTTTTGAGGCCAAAAGGCACGACCCTGTAACAGTAAAGACCACGGTCAGTGATAAAAGTAGCCTTTTCTTCATCCTCTGGTGCCATTCTGATTTGATTGTAGCCAAAAAATACATCCATGAAAGTGAGAAGCTCGTGGCTCGAGGTTGCATCCACTAATTGGTCAATTCTGGGCAGAGGGTAACTATCCTTCGGGCAGGCTTTGTTCAGTTTTTTGAAGTCTATACACATCCTCCACTTGCCGTTCGCCTTCTTGACGAGAACCACATTGGAGACCCAGTTCGGATAGTTGACTTCTCTAATGAACCCAATTTTCAGGAGTTTATCAACTTTCTCAGCTATTGCCTTCTGCCTTTCCAGTGCATGACCTCGAATTTTTTTCTTCATCGGCCGATGTTTGGGATCAACAGCTAGACGGTGTTCCATGACTTCCGCATCAATCTCCGGCATGTCCACCAGAACCCAAGCAAAAACATCCTCATTCTTTTGTAGAAAATTGATGAGCTATGTCTGTACCTCTTCTCCCAGGTTGGAGCTGATCTTCACCACGTGCTCTTCATTCCCATCATTCAAAGGAATTAAGACAAGATCTTCAATTGGCTCACCCCGTTCTTCAGCAAGGTCATCGCGGGTGTCTAATCCATCAACCAGACAGGGGTCAGACTGACCATTTCTTTGTAAGGCTATGTTATAGCAGTGTCTTGCCAGGACTTGATCTCCTCTGACCTCTCCGACCCCTTGGCTTGTGGGAAATTTCAATTTCAAATGGTAGGTCGATACCACAGCTCGGAGGGCATTGAGGTCAGATCGATCGAGTATTGCGTTGTAGGCAGACGGCGCCCTTACTACCAGAAAATCCACTTGCACTCTAGATTGTTTCGAGCACCGACCTGCAACTACGGTCAAAGTTATTACTCCTTCCACTGGCACAGCAGCGTCAGTGAACCCTACCAATGGGGAGCTTATCGGCCCTAATAGATCATCCGAAATAGATAATTTTGAGAATACATCGTAAAATAAAATATCGATCGAGCTTTCACTATCAACAAGAATGCGGTATACATCATAATCACTAATATTTAAAGAAACTATGACCGCATCATTATGGGAGAATTGAATCTCCTGGGCATCTTCTTCAGTAAAGGTTATAGATTCTTCAGTCCTCTGCTGCTTGGACGGTCCAACCAATCCACTGGTTGCTCTCCGTCGGGGTCCTCCAGAGATGGTGTTGATGATCCTGATTGGAGGCCGATCTTCAGGCTGTTCTTTCCTCCTTGACGGTTCTGGTTGTGGTAGGACCCTCGGCCGATCTTTCCTACCTTCAGACCGGCATAGGATGAATCTATTGAGCCGACCCCGTCTAATGAGCTCCTTGATCTTGTCTCGAAGCTAAATACACTCCTCCGTGTCGTGGCAGTGGTCATAATGATAGAGGCAGAACTTGTTAGGGTTGCACTTCCCGGGGTGTGTGTGCATCCTTTCCGACCTTGACAGCTGCTCCTTGATCTCCATCAGCACTTGAGTTTTTGGAGCATTGAAAGGGGCGTAGCTGTGGAATCTTCCTGGGGGAGAGCTCCGCCGAACTCTGTGGTCTGGGCTTCTCTGTCTACAAGCTCGGGGGGGAGTTTCGATACCCTTGTGTCTGGGGAGAGTTCGAGAATGTGGCCGAGCTTCACTCGGCCCTTTTTTAGCTGCGGGCTTACTGGAGTCACCCGCCTGCCGCTCCTTCGCGGCCTCCTCGTCCTTCAGCTTGAAGGCTTCCTCTGCTCGGGCATATCCTTCAGCCCGAGCTAGCAAATCAGTGAAGTTCTTAGGATACTTCTTTTCCAGGAAAAATAAAAGGTCATTCTTTTGAAGATCGCTCTTCAGGGCGGCCATTGCAACTGATTGGTCCAAGTTTCAGACCTCTAATGCGGCGGCATTCAAACGATTGACATAAGTTCAGATGGATTCTCCCTCCTTTTGCTTGATGTTGATGAGAAACTTCGAACCTCTCCAGGGACGTCGGCTACTGACGAAATGAGCTGTAAACTGGTGGCTCATTTGATCAAAAGAGAAGATAGTACCCAGCTTCAGTGCCGAATATCAATTTCTTGCTGCTCCCTTCAAGGTAGATGGGAAAGCTCAGCACATGATGGTGTCTGGCATGCTATGTAGCAACATCATTGTCCGAAAGGCCTCCAGGTGGTCAACCAGATTCGAGGTCCCGTCGTAGCTCTCAAATTAGGAGAGCTTGAAGTTCGACGGGATTGGTTCCTGCATAATCCTTTGAGAAAAAAGAGAGTCAATACAGATATCCTCACCGTAAGCACGGAGAGCATCGCAGAGCTCTTCAATCCATCGGTTCATCTCTTGGAACCTTTGATTCAGGAGATCTTCTCGATTACGAATCTCGAGGGTCTTCTGGCAGAATAAAGGTAGGGACTTTTCGAGGGTGGAATCGTGATCGGACAGAGGGATCTCCGCCCTCTGCTTCCCCTTTCTGGGGGATACAAGGCAACTGGCCCAAGTGGGCCATCTGATCGCTGGCTTCTGGAACTCCGACGATGCTCTTTCTGTTAGATGTGTGCCCTAGATGACAGATTGGCTGACACATTCCTGTACAAATCTAAGGGCAAATTTATAATTTTGACTATAAAATAATAAATAGGTTATTCTTCTATCACATTGTGTCTGTGATACATCCTTTGAGTTAGTAGGAATGTCAATTCATATTTTCAAGAGTTAAAAATTTAAGAAATAAATTTACATAACTAACTCATAAATAGCTCCTGACCATAGGATCATCACGAGGATGGTGATCAATCTGGAAGGTTGGTGTACGATCACTTCCTTAGGGTAGATGTGTCTTGAGTCTACGGTGTGGAGACACTAGAGCTAGAGTACAGATATTCGTTGAGAATGAGAGTACTGAGCAAAATCATATCGAGCAGTCATAAGAAAGTCTACCTTCTCGTTGATGACTAGCTCGATGCTGCAGTTGTGTGTCTAGTTCTTTGACCTGAGGTGCATCGACAGTTCACCTTAAGTGTGTTATAGTTTGACTACACCATAACTTGGTCTCCTAGCCATTCGAAATCCTGAGGTGTATGTTGGCTGTAGCATATTCATTGTAGGAACTAGGTCGCACCAAGATGGGATCTATCAATCTCGGTAGATGAAAGGAGTAGTCCTATGATGATCGAAAGATCGAGTCCTTAAGCCCATGGCCACGGTAGAGTGAAATAATAAAAAAAGAGTTTTCCATTGGGGTTTCACATCGGACTTGGATCGATCGATTGATTCATATGACTGATGTTGGGTTCGACGAGTTCACCTTAACCCTAATTCAGTCGGGACTCATGATAGAAGAACTCAATCACAAAGGTAGCTGCATCGAGAGGTTCATCTTCAGTTCTGATGGGTTGCCACCATATACTGCTAGATGTCACTGGTGGATTTTGGGAGCAATTAGAATGATATTGATGATCGATCATTCTAATTGTCTGAATCAGAAGAATTATGGTTCATCGAAAGAAGTTTCGATGATGTCGATGATGAGATCATGACATGTCTCATTACCATACAGAATTGAACCAAACTAGGTCACACAAACAAGTGTTAGAGTTTGGATATCATTAATTGGGCTAACCCAATTGATTTGGATAAGATCCAATTAGGTTCAAGGAAATCGTGCTAGCACATGATTGAGCCTAACTTTCTCCTCGTGTAATCTTTTCTGTCTCTACTAAGTCAAATGTGATTTGACTCATCCAAAGAATCTTGAAAAAGTTTTTCTCAATCTAAATAAAGCTTGTTCAGCTTAGAAAAGGCTTGTCTTAATTCATGAGATGAATTTAAGATAAGCACATGCTAATTCCTGTCACCTGCCAATTTCATTTTAGGACATCTATCAAATGTTGACATATGGGTCTTAAACTGAAGAGAGCTCATTGAAAGATTTTTGTGGAGTGTCCATATGCCAAAACCCAATTGAATTAGGTACCATTATCAGATTATGACGTGAGCCCAATTGGATTAAAGTGGGCGCCCCAAATGGATAAGAATAAAAGAGTCCTGATAAACATGGACTCTTTGGCGCCACCTTGCTTGTGCTTATCTAAAGTTGGTGCCAACATAGGAGAGAGGGTGGGGTTCTTATATAATGTGATCAAATTATATCACTCCACCAATCAAAATTTTTTCAAAATTTATTGGAATTTTCTGATTGGTCGAATGATGTGGCACTGCGCAGCATCCAGGGTCTATAAAATCCCTGTCTGTGCCTAGGGTTTGTAAGTTTCTACCCAATACCTAGTCAAAATGAGAATCCTCTTCTCTTCTCTATATCCTCCCTTCTCTCCTCTCTCCCCTCTTTATATCCAAAGAGTTGGACATCCATCTGGCAAAGATCCAAGGCATGGTGATGCCTGGAACAGGAAGGCTGCAGGACATCTTCGACAGGCTGCTGCTCCAACTTCAGAAGAAGTTCTGAAGAACTTCCAAATCAGATAGAGATCTAAAGTTTGGAGCATAGATTCATGAGGAGAAGACATTCTAAGTTTTGTCTGAGTGGATATCAGTAGAGGCCAGGCGCTTGTGTGGCTACATCACAACCTCAGGCTGTGCTGAGATCATCTACAGGATAATCAGATTATCCTTGAGGTATTACTTATTTCCTCATCCCTTTTAGATTTATTTTAGACTTAATATCAGATATGAAGATTAGATCTAGAGACTTAGATATAAAATAAATGTAGGATAAATTTTTTAATTTATTCCGCCCCAGATTTGATGAAATCTGGAAGATCCTACAAAGGAAAAAGGTGATTTTTCCTTCAACTGGTATCAGAGTCAGGTTTTTGGCTCTATTTCAGATCTAATTTAGATTTAATTTTAATTTTAATTTATCTGATATTTAATGATTTTAGATGTCATATCAAATATGATAAGATCTAAAATCAAAATATTTAAAATTAAATCTAAGAAGATCTAACATGCATGAGATGCATGACTAGACTAGGATTAGTTGAATCCATGAACAGTATTAAGTTTTATATTTTAATAAGATTAAAATATGAATTAAATCTAATTTATTCTTTATTTTTTTGATGTTATAATTATTATAATTAGATCAAAAAATAAAAAGTAAAATTTTAATTTTTACATAAAATTGATCTGTTGCATGCCTAGACTAGTTGTAGAATTGTTCTAGTAACTTGTCTAGAATAAATTTAATTTTAAATAGTTCAATTAAATCTTATTTATTAGATATTATATGTGATGTATCAGATCTGAAAGCATGTTAATTAGATCTATTTTTGATACATGAGATGTATGCAAAGCATGTATTAGTTAGATCTTAAATTGTATATGTGATATGTTAATTTAGATCTAACTAGTTTTATAGTTAAATTTATATTTCTAGTTAAGGTGTTCCTCATGACCATCCGGTTATAAGAATAAAGTAAGGTTTTAAGACCCTCTCTTCCCATTCAATGGGGTGTTCATATGATGTGTAGGGGTGCCGCACGTTCATCCTTAATCAAAAATCAAAACTTACTTTTATGCAAAATCCTAGATCCTGAAACCCTAGGATTTATTTTATATACTTTGTTTATGAACCCAAACTTAATTAATGAATTAAGCTTATGAAATTAAGTTAGGTCTAAAATTAAAAATTTCAGATCTAAGATATTTTCATAAAATTGGGTTCGGACTTGGGTAGCTCAATTAGGTCTAGCAGTTGATCAAATCGAATCAAGAGTTGGTTAGGTGGGATCATGAAAGCTAATAATTGACCAACCTAATAGGATTAAGTCTGGGTCAAGGTTGAATCACATTTAGATGTGACTCGATCAAGTTAAGACCTAATTTGGCTCAGAGGTTAGAGCCTGGATTGTAGGCTAACCCAATTAGTTCTGGTTCGACAATTTGGTGACTAAGGTAAGTTGGGCAGATGCGACCGATTGATTTTTAATTGGGAGCTACTCGACTCAAATACGTTCTTGTCGAGTTAATGGCATATCCCTCCCACCGGTCTCACTTATCTGGCCATATGTGTCGACTTAGTTTTGATTAGAGATGGCTAACAATTCGAGCTAACCCATGCCACTAGGTTAGTCATAATTGTTATGACTATGTCAAGTCAAGTTTAATGAGATCTAAATCAAATCTACCTAAGAAAATATTAAGTCTAGGTCTTCCACCATTGTGGATGTGCGGGCCCTTCCCGGGATTGATTATTCTCAGTTGGTTACAGTGGCTCAGTTGCACCGGAAAGATGCAACCATATCCATTAGGCATTGGATGCTACGAATTAGAGGATAGGTTGGGCTCACTATTTCGGATACGGTGAGGGACCCAATCAAGAATCTAGTTCGTGCAAATGGTGGGTTTGACTTAACTAAGGATTGGAGCAATATCTCGGACACAGTGAGCTTCATAAATTAGAGAGAAAGTTTTGGATGCACCATGATTAGAGAATCATTGGACAAGAGTTATCCACTCATTGGTTGACCCATCACCAATAACTGTTAGGTGAGGTGATGAGCCAGTCGGTGAGACCGCACCACCCACTAAAAATCACTGATCATGGAGATTTTCACATCTCTACTAAGGGAGTGTAGGGATCTGAGAAAATAGTGGGAGCCTAATTTGTTTAAAAATAAAACTCCTAAATAAATTGGTTAAGTCTGATTACAAAATCTAACTAGAAACTTTTGACTCTCTATAGAAAACATGTCTGCCTTAAACCCCCTGACCAAAATACTAGACACCCACAGATTGACTGGACCTAATTTCAAGGACTAGTTGAGGAACTACAGAATTATTTTGGGTTCTAAAAAATTGACTCATGTCTTGGATCAGGACCCACCTGCCATGCCAGCACGTCCGACTACTGAACAGAGAGCGTATCTGAAAAAATGGATGGATGATGATAACAAAGCAAGGTACTACATGTTGGGTGCAATGTCTGATGACTTGCAGCGCCAACATGAGAATATTTTGACTACCCGTCAAATGTTGGCTTACCTACAAGAGTTGTTTGGTGAACAGAATCACGCGGCCAAGTATCAAGTCTGTCAAAGACTTTTTAAGGCCAAGATGCATAATGGGCAGTCAGTCCAAGATCATTGTTTGATAATGATCCAAGATCTTGAGGAGCTTGAGAAGCTCGGTATCATCTTAGACAAGGATTTTTAGATTGATGTGACCTTCAGTCTTTGTCTGATGCATATGGTCAGTTCATCATAAACTTTCATATGCATAAGATGTAGTGTACCTTGGTCGAGTTAATGAACATGCTGGTTATGGTTGAGCTTTCCATGAAGGGTTCAAAAAGCTCAGTTCTTACTGTGGAGCGGACTTCTTCCAAGAGAAAGTCTTTTGAAAAAAAAAAAAGTTTGCGAAGAAGCAGAAGGTGGATGGCAAGAAGAAGAAGACAGAATTGAAGAAGAAGGCTGCTGATAAGGAAAAATATTTTCACTACCAATCAGACGGCCATTGAAAGAAGAACTGTCCTCAGTACCTGGCCACCCTGAAGAACAAGAAGGATGGTCCTTCTGGAGGTATGCTCATTTTAGAATCTAATCTTACGGTTTTTTCTGCATCCAGTTGGGTGCTTGACTCTGGTTCTAGTGCTCATTTGTGCACTTCTATGCAGGATCTTGAGGAGAGCAGGAGGCTGAGGGATGGGGAGATGATCCTATGCATCGAAAAAGAAGCAAGAGTTGCTGCTGTGGCCGTAAGAACCTACCCCCTGCGATTACCATTAGGATTAGATTTATTTCTTAGAGATTGTTATTATGTGCCTGCAGCAAGCAAGAATTTGATTTCTGTTTCATGTTTAGCACAAAAAGGCTATGTGATTAGCTTTCATAAGGATCATTGTAATATTTTTTATGAAAATAATAAAGTTGCAGATGATTTTTTTATTAATGATCTCTATCAGCTACATATTGATGTATCTGTATTTAATATTGAGCAAAATGTGAATGCCACAGGAATTAAAAGGCCTAGAGATAGTCTAAATGATAGGTATCTATGGCACCTAAGGCTAGGTCATATAGCGGAAGATAGGGTTAACAAATTAGAGAAATCTGAGCTATTGAGTCCGTTGACTTTCGAGTCATATCCAGTTTGTGAATCATGCCTTCAAGGCAAAATGACCCAGCTTCCTTTTGTAGGACATGGGGAAAGGGCCACAGACCTACTTGCCCTAGTACATACGGATGTGTGCGGCCCATTTGATATGCCGGCTAGAGGCAACTACATTTACTTCATTACCTTTACTGATGATATGTCTAGGTACGGATATGTATTTCTAATGAAACACAAGTCTGAAGCTTTTGAAAGGTTCAAAAAATTCAGACATGAGATAGAAAAACAAACAGGAAAGCCTATTAAGATTTTTTGATCAGATCGAGGAGGTGAATACCTTAATCGAGAGTTTCTAGACTATCTTAAGGACAATGGTATAGTCTCTCAATGGACTCCACCTAGAATGCCTCAACTCAACGGGATTTCAGAATAGAAAAATCAGACCCTATTAGATATGGTCCATTCCATGATGAGCTTCACCGACCTCCCTGAATTTCTTTGGGGACATTGTCTCATGACAGTAATTTATGTATTGAATAGGGTTCCCTCTAAAACCGTTCCTACCACACCATATGAGATATGGCATGGTAAGAAGCTAAGTCTGATTAATCTCAAAATTTGGGATTGTCCGGCTCATGTCAAGAGACAGCAGGCGGACAAGTTAGAGTTCAGGTCTTTTAAAGCCCGATTCATAGGATATCCTAAAGAGTCATTAGGATACTATTTCTATATTCTGGAAGACCACAATGTGATTGTGAGTCGAAATACTATTTTTCTTGAAAAATAGTTTATTCAAGATGGTGGCATCGAAAAAATAATTAAGCTCAAGGAAAATGTGTCCTAAGAGCAACGAGCTAAAGAACCTGAGGAACCTAATCAATCAGAACCAGTTTTAACACAATCTCTTCCATCTTGTAGATCGACTAAGATTTTTTGTCCTCCTGAAAGGTACTTAGGTACCATACAAGAGGATGTAGAGAAAATGTTCCTCACGAAAAATGGGGTTCATGGTGATGATCCCAAGACCTATGACGAGGCGATATCAGATATCGACTCCGAGAAATGGTTAGAGGCAATGAGATCAGAAATTGACTCGATGCACTCAAACCAAGTCTGGACCTTGGTAGATCCACCTGAAGGTATTGTACCTATTGGATGTAAATAGATCTTCAAGAGAAAGATAGGTGCAGATGGGAATGTGGAGACATTCAAGGCTAGGCTCGTAGTGAAACGTTATAGTCAGTGCGAAGGTATTGACTATCAGGATACCTTCTCATCCGTAGCCATGCTAAAATCCATCCATACATTGCTTGCTGTTGCAGTCTATTTTGATTATGAAATATGACAGATGGACGTGAAAACGGCATTCTTAAATGGACATCTTAAGGAAGATATCTATATGGAACAGCCTCTTGGTTTCACATCCAGTGATGACGATCATAGGATCTGCAAGCTGCAAAGGTCCATTTATGGACTTAAGCAAGCATCTCGGAGCTGGAATACTCATTTCAATGATGTGATCAAAACGTTTGGTTTCATCAAGAATGAGGAGGAACCATGTGTGTTCAAAAAGGTCAGTGGGAGCGCAGTTGTCTTCCTCGTATTGTACGTAGATGATATCCTCCTAATTAGGAATGACATTCCCATATAGACCTCAGTCAATGTATGGTTGTCTAAGGAGTTCTCTATGAAAGATCTAGGAGAGGCATCCTTTATACTGGGTATTAAGGTCTATAGAGATAGACCAAATAGGATGCTCAGACTTTCACAGAAGATGTACATAGAGGAGGTGCTAAAAAGGTTTAGCATAGAAAACTCCAAAAGAGGTTTCTTACCTTTTAGACATGGCATTCATCTCTCTAAGAAGATGTGCCCTAGCACACTTGAGGAGATTGAACGCATGAGCAAGATCCCTTATGCTTCAGCAATAGGGAGCCTCA
This sequence comes from Elaeis guineensis, assembly GCF_000442705.2. NCBI lineage: Eukaryota > Viridiplantae > Streptophyta > Magnoliopsida > Arecales > Arecaceae > Elaeis > Elaeis guineensis. Next base: position 64,053,925 of record NC_025993.2, on the reverse strand, counting down.
TGTATGCCATGCTATGTACACGACCTGATATAGTCCATGCTGTGAGTGTCACAAGCAGATATCAGTCGAATCCAGACGAAGAGCACTGGACTTCTGTGAAATGTATCCTTAAGTACTTAAGAAGGACTAAGGATATGTTTCTAGTCTTTGAAAATGGAGAACTCCAGATTCAAGGATATATAGACTCAGACTTTATGTCTGATATAGATGATCAAAAGTCAACATCTGGGAGTTTGTTCATTTGTAATGGTGGTGCAGTCAGCTGGAAGAGTTCCAAGCAGATGGTGATTACTGATTCCACCATGGAGACAGAGTACATTACTGCATTGGAAGCTGCGAAGGAGGCATTCTGGTACAAAAAGTTTGCCGCAGAGCTTGGAGTGATATCATCGGATGCCATACCTCTTTACTGCGATAATAATGGTGCCATAGCCCTAGCTAAGGAGCCAAGGTCTCACCAGAAGTCCAAGCACATCGAGTGGCGATTCCATCTGATCTGTGATTACCTCGAAAAAGGTTATATCGAGGTCAAGAAAGTCGACTCCATAGATAAAGTGGCAGACCCACTGACAAAGCCATTAGGCCAGCAGAAGATTGAAGCCCACCTTGAGAAGATGGGACTTAGATATGTAGCCAATTGGCATTAGGTCAAGTGGGAGTTTGTTAGATGTGTGCCCTAGATGCCAAATTAACTGACATATTTCTGTACAAATCTAAGGATAAATTTATAATTTTGACTATAAATCAATAAATGAATTATTCTTCTATCACATTACATTGTGTCTGTGATACATCCTTTGAGTTAGTAGGAATGTCAATTCATATTTTCAAGAGTTAAAAATTTAAGGCATGAATTTACATAACTAACTCATAAACAGCTCCTGACCATAGGATCATGACGAGGATGGTGATCGATCCGAAAGGTTGGTGTATGATCGCTTCCTTAGGGTAGATGTGTCTTGAGTCTACGGTGTGGAGACACTGGAGCAAGAGTACAGGTATTCGTTGAGAATGAGAGTACTGAGCGTGACCATATCGAGCAGTCATAAGGAAGTCTACCTTCTCGTCGATGACTAGCTCGATGCTACAGTTGTGTGTCTAGTTCTTTGACCTGAGGTGCATCGACAGTTCACCTTGAGTGTGTTATAGTTTGACTACACCATAACTCGGTCTCCTAGCCATTCAAAATCTTGAGGTGTATGTTGGCTGTAGCATATTCATTGTCGGAACTAGGTCACACCAAGATGAGATCTATCAACCTCGGTAGATGAGAGGAGTAGTCCTATGATGATCGAAAGATCGAGTCCTTAAGCCCATGGCCATGGTAGAGTGAAATAATAAAAAAAGAGTTTTTCATTGGGATTTCACATCGGACTCGGATCGATCGATTGATTCATATGACTGATGTTGGGTTTGATGAGTTCACCTTAACCAAAATTCAATCGAAACTCATGATAGAGGAACTCAATCACACAGGTAGCTGCACCGAGAGGTTCATCTTCAATTCTGATGGGTTGCCACCACATACTGCTAGGTGTCACTGGTGGATTTTGGGAGCAATTAGAATGATATTGATGATCGATCATTCTAATTGTCTGAATCAGAAGAGTTCTGATCCATCGAAAGAAGTTTTGATGATGTCGATGATGAGATCACGACGTGTCTCATTACCATACAGAATTGAACCTAACTGGATCACACAAACAAGGGTTAGGGTTTGGATGTCATCAATTGGGCTAACCCAATTGATTTGGATAAGATCCAATTAGGTTCAAGGAAATCGTGCTAGCACATGATTGAGCCTAACTTTCTCCTCATGTAATCTTTTCTGTCTCTACTGAGCCAAATATGATTTGACTCATCTAGAGAACCTTGAAAAGGTTTCTCTTAGTCTAAATGAAGCTTGACCAGCTCAGAAAAGGCTTATCTTAATTCATGAGATGAATTTAAGACAAGCATCTGCTAATTCCTGTCACCTGCCAATTTCATTTTAGGACATCTGTCAAATGTTGACATATGGGTCTTAAACTAAAGAGAGCTCATTGGAGAATTTTTGTGGAGTATCCACATGCCAAAATCTAATTGAATTAGGCACCATAATTAGATTATGGCGTGAGCCCAATTAGATTAAAGTGGGTGCCCCAAATGGATAAGAATGAAAGAGTCCTGATAAACATGGACTCTTTGGCACCACCTTGCTTGTGCTTATCTAAAGTTGGTGCCAACATAGGAGAGAGGATGGGGGTTCTTATCTGATGTGATCAAATGATATCACTCTATCAATCAAATTTTTTTCAAAATTTATTAAAATTTTCTGATTGGTCGAATGATGTGGCACTGCTCAGCATCCAGGGTCTATAAAATCCCTGTTTGCGCCTAGGATTTGTATGTTTCTGTCCAATACCCAGCCAAGATGAGAATTATCTCCTCTTCTCCACATCCTCCCTGCTCTCCTCTCTCCCCTCTTCACGTCCAAGTAGTTGGACATCCATCTGGCAAAGATCCAAGGCGTGGTGATGCCTGGAACAGGAAGGCTGCAGGACATCTTCAACAGGCTGCTGCTCCAACTTCAGAAGAAGTTCTGAAGCACTTCCAAATTAGATAAAGATCTGATTTTTAGAGCGTAGATTTATGAGGAGAAGATATTCTAGGTCCTTCCTGAGTGGATACTGGTAGAGGCCAGGTGCTTGCGTGGCTACATCACAACCTCAGGCTGTGCTGAGATCATCTACAGGGTAATCAGATTACCCTTGAGGTATTACTTGTTTCCTCATCTCTTTTAGATTTATTTTAGACTTAATATCAGATATGAAGATTAGATCTAGAGATTTAGATCTGAAATAAATGTAGGATAAATTTTTTAATTTATTCCACCTCAAATTTGATGAAATCTGGAAGATCCTACAAAGGAAAAAGGCGATTTTTCCTTCACTTTCCAACCGCACAAATGCCTGCGGCTACGGCTACTGCTGCTGCATGGTCTGCACCACTTCGGTGAGGCCCCTGACCTGCTGAACCAGCAGGTTGAACTACTCCATGCCGACTGCCATTATCGGAGGATAAGGAGCCTAGGAAACTGGAGACGAGGCCGGAGTTGGCGGATCTTGCTGAGATCTGGCCATGGAGGTCGTAGATCGCCTTGTGGATGCCTTTCGGGGAGGCATTAGGTTGGGATTTGGTCTAAGACGAAGAAGAAGATGTCGGAGAAGATGACCGAAGATAGTTTCGTTAAGTACTCCTTTAAGAACAAGGGTCCTGTGAAGGCACAAACCCTTCCTCTAGCACCAATTCTGTTGGTGCAGAATTCCGTCGATGCCAGAGAAGCTGGAGTCGAGAGGATCACGGCCGCCACTAGGACCTGCAAGGAAAGTCTAAATCGGAGTTGGGGGTGCTCCGGCAAGACCCTCCGATGCTCAAGTCAGACTCTGCTTCAACAGAAATGGAGCACTCGAATGGGATTTTAGCAGAGTTTAGAGATAGTGCTTAGAGCTTAGAGGAGAACGTATCTAGGGGGTCTCTTTTATAGATGGGAGAGCGTAACCGATTGACAGCAACGTCCGTAACTGCCTGGTAGTGGGCCATTCGGGGCCACATGGAGTTTGTTATGGAGAGTGGTGGTGTCCGTTGTCGCGACTTGTCGGAGAGTGGTGGGGCCACGTGGAGTTTGTTACGGAGAGTGGAGTGGTGTCTGTTGTCGCGACTTGTCGGGGAGTTCGGGTCGGATGGCTGAAGCTCGATTAGGATGTCTGGTGGAGTGAAATAGCTCTCTGTCTTAGCAATCTAAGAGAAGCTCAAATATTTTCGAGGTTGCTAATGGGTTAACTGTTATTGGGTGCTTTAGGCGTTGATGCTGCAGACAGAAGTCATCTGCTGTAGAAGTCTGAACGGAAACTTTCTGTTGGAGAAATCTAGCTGGAGTCCGATTGCTAGAGAAGTCTGTCTGAAATTTATCTGATGTAGAAGCTTGTCTGAAGACTGTCTGCTGGAGAGGTCCGGTTGCATGAGGAATCCGACAGAAGATCGACCAATAGCGAAATTTGGAAGGCGTTATGGAAGTTCGTCCACTGGAGGAGTCTGGAGGACACTATGGAAGGTTGACCGTTGGAGGAGTCCAGAGGAAATTTATCCATTGGAGGGGTCTGGTTGGCACTATTGAAGTCCGGTTGGCGCTATTGAAAGTTGATGGCTGGAGAGGTATGGAAGACACCGGAGATAGTCGGTCACTGTAGAAATCTGGCTGCTGGAGCCCGTCCATTGTAGAAGTTCATCTGGAATCCAATTCTATTGTAGAAGTTCGGATGGAGTCCGGTTCATGTAGGAGTTCGAAAGGAGGCCGCTTACCGTAGAAGCTCGGATGGAGATCGGTTGCCGTGGAAGTCCGGATAGAGATCGCTTGTTGTAGAAGCTCGACTGAAGTCCGCTTGCAATAGAAGATCGGATGGAATTCGCTTACTGTAGAAGCTCGGATGAAATTCGAAAGGCGGTCGACCACTGTAGGAACTTGGATGGAGTTTGGTTACTGTAGAAGTCCTGCTGCTGGAGAAGCTCGGACATTGACGAAGTCTGGAAGAAGCTCGGAGTAAAGTCGATCGTGACAGGAGGAAGTCTGAAAGAGATTCGGAGAGTAGTCGATCACTGTAGAAAATCGACTGATAGTGAAGCCCAGAGAGCATTTGAAGCAGTTCGATAGACGACTGAAGGAGCTCATTATCGGAGAAGTTTGGAGGGTACGATAGGAGTTTGTCTGTTGGAGGAATCTAGAGGACACTGTGGAAGGTCGACTGTTGGAGGAGTCCGGATAGTACTGTGGAAGCTCGGATGGTTGGGGGAGTTCAGAAAGATGCCGCATAAGGTCGGAAGCCGGAAGAGTCCTGGGAGGGTTGGCCTCTTACGAACTTCGACTGGGGTTATTTTAAATATTAATTTATAATTTATAATTTTTTAAAATCTTTTATTCTTTTCACATATTAACGATGAAAATATTATGTCGTAAATACTAGAGTATTTATGATGAAAAATTTATAATTCATCATAAATACTCATTATTTATGATGTAATATTTTTATCATAAATATCTATAATTTTTAAATTTTTTAAATTTTTTATTTTTTTTCAAATATTAGCGATGAAAATTTTTCATCGTAAATACCAAAATATTTGTGATAGAAAATTAATTTTTATTACAAATATATAAGTATTTGTGACGTAATATTTTCATCACAAATAATCTATAATTTTTGAGTTTTTAATTTTTTTTATTTTTTTTCACATATTAGCAATGAAAAATTTTTATCGTAAGTAAAATATATTTACGATGAAATTTTTTTTTTCAACATCAATAATCCATCATTTATGATGTAACATTTTCATCACAAATAATCTATAATTTTTAAATTTTTTAAATTTTTTATTTTTTTCACATATTAGTGATGAAAAATTTTTATCGTAAATAAAATATATTTGAGATAAAAATTTAGGTTTCATCGTAAATACTAAAGTATTTATGATATAATATTTTCATCATAAATAATCAATAATTTTTAATTTTTTTAATTTTTTTATTTTCTTTCAAATATTAACGATAAAAATTTTTGATCATAAATACTTTAGTATTTATGACAGAAAATGATGTTTCATCATAAATACTCCTGTATTTATGATGTAATATGTTCATCATAAATAATCTATAATTTTTAAATTTTTAAAATTTTTTATTTTTTTCATATATTAACGATGAAAATTTTTTTTTGTAAATAATATGTATTTATGATAAAAATTTAAATTTTACAATAAATACTCTATTATTTATGATGTAATATTTTCATGATAAATAATCTTTAATTGTTGAATTTTTAAAATTTTTTATTTTTTTTTAAATATTAGTGATAAAAATTTTTTATCATAAATAACATGTATTTGTGATGAAAATTTAATTTTTATTATAAATACTTTCATTATTTATGATGAAACTATTTTCATCACTAATATTTAAAAATTTAAAATTAAAATAAATATTTTATTATTTGTGATGATTAATTTCATCATAAATAATATGTATTTACAATGAAATTTTCTTTTCATTGCATATATGAAGATATTTATGATGAAAAATTATTTTCATCATAAATAAGTAATTATTAGCAATGAATTTTGATTTTCATTGTAAACATCCTTATTTATGATGAAATATATTTCTATCATAAATAAATTCATCATGAAAAGTGATATTTCTTGTAGTGACAGTCAAATCATTTGGCTTTATCAAAAATATGGATGAACCTTATGTGTATAAGAAGACTAGTAGGAGTGTTATTATCTTCTTAGTCTTGTATGTGGATGACATATTGCTCATTGGAAATGATATTCCGATATTGCAATCGGTCAAAATTTGGTTATCACAAAAGTTTTCCATGAAAGACTTGGGTGGGGCATCCTATATACTTGGTATTAAGATCTATAGGGATAGATCGAATAGGATGCTAGGCTTGTCTCAGTCTAAGTACATTGATCTTGTGTTGAAGAGGTTCAACATGGACAGGAGTAAAAGAGGTTACTTGCCCATAGGTCATGGCATACAACTCTCTAAGAAGATGTCTCCTAAGACACCTAAAGAGAGAAATAGAATAAATTCTATTCCTTATGCTTTGGCTGTAGGATCAATAATGTATGCTATATTATGTACCAGGCCTAATGTTGCTTATGCCTTGGGCATTGTAAGCAGATTTCAAACTGATCTCGAGGAGGATCATTGAAAAGCTGTGAAAAACATACTCAAGTACGTGAGAAGGACTAAATATATTTTTATGATATATGATGGATCTGATTTAAAATTGAAAGATTATATCGATTCTAATTTTCAATCTGATCTGGATGATAGCAAATCTATATCTGGATATGTATTCACCTTGTATGGTGGTGCAATAAGTTGGAAAACTTTCAAATAGCAAACTGTTGCTGACTTGATCACTGAGGCTGAGTATATAGCTGCAAGTGAGGCTGCTAAGGAGGCTATCTGGATGAAGAAATTCATCACAGAATTGGGTGTGATTTTAGAGATTGAACAATCAGTGTCCCTTTATTGTGATAATATTGGGACAGTTGCTCAAGCTAAAAAATCAAGATCTCATCATAAATCCAAGCATATCCTAAGACGGTTTCACCTCATTCGGGAGATTGTCGGAAGATGCGATGTGATCGTGGAGCGAGTTGACACCAAGAACAATATAGCGAATCCGTTCACTAAGGCCTTATCAATGCAACAGTTTGACTGCCATCTTGATAGCATGGGCATCAAGTATAGGGGGGATTGGCTTTAAGTGCAAGTGGGAGATTAAAAGAATAATGCCCTACAAGCCAATCGCAAATGAGATGTAATAGGGAGTTTTTATAATTTATCCTCCAAACTCATGTAAATTGACATTTATATTATTAATAAAATAAATATTTTTGATTCATTATATGCTGCATCTTATTAATTTTAAGATTATAATAAACTCCATAGGTCTGGGCAATGATTTTAAGGCTGTGATGAAATCACGCTAATGAGATCTAATTCCTCGATATACCTGATCTAAAATATTCCTAATCATCGATACATTGAATCAGAGATCAATGATACCGATAAGACTGGCATGTCCTATGTATGCTCAGAAATAAAGGTGGTTGATCTCACAACCACTTGTGTGATGACACTAATACAAAGATATGGGTGCTTATTAGAGAATGAATTCACTGAATTGACCTACGAAAGAATATCAAATGGAGTCTTATTTATATGTCAACTGATGATTCTCTAGTAGAAGTTGTGTAAGTGATCCTTAGACCTGAGGTCACCTTGGTACCTTATGTACATGGATCTATATTTTTGTTCACTACCTAGCTTGGTTATTTGATCCTTGTGTGGGGTATTCTGGATATGGTGAAGTATGCATAGAGGTTGTGAGTGATCAATAAGGGATCAGTCACTCCAAATTAAGGGAGCGAACATCCTATGTGATCTCATAGGACAATGATTCTGGAAGTCTTTGGCCAAAGCAAAATGATAATTAGAAAAGGATCTATAATGTATCATCAACTGAATCATTACCTTCTGATCGAAATACATAATGATAAGTGATTGGGTTTGAGATATTTTCATATCCACAGCTCATTTGGAATGTTGTTTGACTAAAAGATTGAATTACATAGAAACTTACCATTGAAGGATATTTTGATAATTTTTTATCAAAATTTTAAATCTTTCAGATAGTCATGACACATTGCTAGATGTCAATCTTGACTTATAGATTTATCAAAATTAAAAAAATTTAATTTTGGAGTCAATTTGAAAGAGTCCAAGTTGATTGGGACTCTTCGGGTGACCTAATCTTATCGGATTAAAGTTACGTCAAAAGTCTAGATCCACTGCTGTCTAGATTTGAAATCCAATGGGTCACACACTTTAGAATTTGTCCTTGGACTAATCTAATTAGAGTTTAATATAAATTCTATGGGTTAATTTGATATGCAAGCATATTGTATTAACCCAAGTTCCCAAATTGGTTTAGATCAAACTGTTTGAGCTAACCTAGACCAGTTTGACCTAATGGGATTGAGTCAATTTCGATTGGATCTTTATCCAACTTGAAAGAGTTTCAAGTGGAGAAGGAGTCCTCCACATCCACAAGAAGTCACAGTAAAAAATAAATGCCGCCCACCTTAAATTGGCATGAGAAGTGGAGAGTCCTTCTTAATGAAGGCTTTTAACTATTACGTATTACCTTAAATTTTTGATCAGTTCTCCTATGATTTGATGTCAAATTTAATTTAAATTTTTATGACATATAGAAGATTGAGATTACTTCTACTCTAATTATTTGAATCACCAAAAATTCACTTGGTGAATTTATTTGGCATGTGGGAAGTTGGAGCACCAAAGGTTGGCACCCTATGGTCTCATGTGACGGCCCTTGGTCCCCTATTTATAGGGGATGCCCCAGATGGTTTCTTATAGTAATTTTTTGTTGAGACTAAGAGGAGAGATTTATTAAACAAAGAAAAAAATTTAAAAAAATTCTAAAGAAAAAAAGAGGAAATTTTGAGTGGCAAAGTTTGCTACTAGGGTGGTGAGATTTTTAGCAAGTGTTACTTGACTGCCCTAAAATTTGATTTTTTCATGTGTTGGAGCCAAAAATAAAATCATAGGTTGTATGATATCTAAAGAGTGTCTTCTTGGTGTCATTTTGATGGTAAGATCAAAAGCAACTAGGCTTTGGTTCGATCGTGATGCAAGTTCGAAGCCGACAGTGTTCTTGAGAAGACAAGGTTGCGGCAGCGCACCGGTTGGAAAGGACTTTGGCCAACTTCCGTGTGGATCACCATTAGAGGACTTCTACCTTGGGATCTTGTAGAGAACACCAATGTGCCACTTTTTTATATTAGTTAAAGTATAATTTTCTATCTCTTTGCATGCTTGAATTTGCTTTGATCGTGATCGGCAAAGAAATTCTAGGGTTTTGGATTCGGCTCGATAGTTTTATTTGATAAGGCTATTGATTTGCTTGTTTTAAAATTTTTAAAAATTACTTTTTGCTACATGACTAAAACCCAACAGTCAATGGTAGGATTCATGATGGGTTGGCTGGACTAGCTTATGTCTGATCTTCTTTAATCTGACTTGGTGAAGTCAGTGGGAGGATTAAGATTAACTGGTCAAGTTTCTTCTCATCTCTCAATTCATCCAATTAAATCTTCTAAAATTATTAGGTCTCTAACATAAAATAGTTATGGTGATAACTAGATCGTAGCCTCCTATTAAGTTGGATGATAATGAGTCCAACAATATAGATGATCATTGGAGGTGCCATACACCTGGTGCTCATCTGGCTATCAGAATTATCATTCATAATATGTGGATTTAGTTGTATCTTTCTGATAATGGTCAGATTGGTCGAGCCACACTCGAGCCTGATTACTCATTTATCAGATGCATTAAATTTTAGTATGTTAATGGTTGGACCTAACCAGAACTTTCAATGGAGGCACCACACGCCTGCTGAAGAGGTGTCTAGGGCAAAATTGAATACTAGAAATTATTTGGTGAAATAATTGGTTAAGAACCTATCCATGGGTGTGCAAAGGTTGGCCGAGCCATACTCGGACCCATGTGCAGTCCATGTGGATTCTAGTACCCACTAAAAAATTAGTATAATTTCTCGAATTGAAGGTAGAGGCTATCAATTCGAATAAAATAGTGGGAGAACCTTTAGACTAAAAACCATATCTTTAGGCTTAATCAATTCATATACTAATTAGGCTTTGATTTTCCTTTTGCAATTATGGCCACCATATTTTCACTCTGATCACTATTAGATAGTGATAAATTGATGGGACTAAATTTTGATAGCTGGTATCAAAAGCTCAAAATAGTCCTAGAGCATGAACAGATCTTGTATGTATTGACAGATCCGACACTCGAGGAGCCAGCTCTGAATGCATGTAGCACAATCAGAGACACTTATCAGAAGTGGCTCAACGATCGAACTACAGTTCGTTGCATTATGCAGACGGTAATGAATGATGAGTTCAACCATCATTTCAAGAATGCTCAGCCATAGGACATGTTACAAATGTTGAATGAGTCTTTTGGCACATCCGACGATGTTGAGAGGCACAAGACTAGTTGTGCCATCTTCAACGTTCGAATGAAGGAAGGAGCATCAGTCACCAATCATGTACTATATATGATCGAAATGATTGAGCATTTAAGCAAGCTTGGCTTTCCCCTGCCTGAGCAGTTGGAGAAAAATGTCATTCTGAACTCTCTGCCCAAGTCCTATCTCCCTTTTCTTACTCATTTTCAAATGACAAAGCCTGCGATCAATTAACATGATTTGCTGAGATTGTTACAAAACTTTGAGAAAGATCACTAGCTCCAAAAGGAGTCAGTGAATATAGTGGGAGAATCTTCTTCTGGATGTCGACCCTTTAAGAAAGGGAAGAAGAATAAGAAGAACAAAAAAAGGGAGCAAAGTGTTGGGGCACCCAAACTGAGTCAGACCAAGAAATTCAAATCCAATCAGAGTCAGGCGGAATGCTTCTATTGCAAGAAGAAGGGGCACTGGAAGAGGAATTATCCTTAGTACATTGCCTCCTTGGATTCAAATAGACCGAGAAAGAAGCAAGTTGTTGCTACACAAAGTAATTATATGATAACACCTTGTAATTTCTTAATTTGTGATTCTACTATCTAGGTATTAGATATCAGAAACTCTTTTAATATTTGCAATTCATTGCAGGGTCTGTAGGTCAGTAGGAGATTTGAAGAAGGCAAAAGATTTCTCAATGTTGGAGATGGAAGATCAGTTCCAGTTCTAGCATTAGGAATTATTAAGCTTGTATTCAAGTCAAATATAATTGTTCTTAGTGAATGTCACTTTTGTCCATCTTTTTTTATTGAATATTATTTCTATAGGCCTCTTGGCTATGAACAGTTATGAGAATTCAATAAAAAGAAATAATTTTAATATCATTATGAATGGTGTTAATGTAATGAATGGATAGCTGAACAATAGTATTTACATATTGTCACAACTGTTAGTGTAATGTACACGTCCAACAAATATCCTAGAATTAGTGATATCTCCGATATCTATCTTTGGTACTGTAGGTTAGGTCATGTTAACAAGAATAGAATAAATACGTTGACACAAAAGGGGATCCTCGAAGTCAGTGATTGTGAATCACTTCCAACCTGCGAGTTTTGTCTTCTTGAAAAAATGACCAAGTCACATTTTACTGAAAAAGGTGAGTGAGCTAGTGAAGTTCTAAGTCTCATACATACTGATGTATGTGGATTGATGAACACTAGTATCAGAGATGGATATTATTATTTTATTACTTTTATAAATGATCTATCGAGGTATGGGCACGTCTACTTAATGACGCATAAGTCAGAATCGTTTGAAATATTCAAATGATTTCATAATGAAGTAGAAAAATAAATTGAGAAGAGTATTAAAACTCTTCGATTTGATCGAGGAGGAGAATACCTTTCCAGTGAGTTTCTGACATACATAGAAGAGATTGAGATTCTCTCACAATGAATCACTCCTAAAACACCACAGCATAATGGTGTATCAGAAAGGAGGAATTGAACCCTGTTAGACATGGTTTGATCCATGATGGGCTTTGCAAGTTTGTCGATCTCTTTTTGGAGATATGCACATGAGTCAGCTTGTTATATTTTAAATAAAATTTTGAGTGAGTCTATAAGTAAAACACCACATAAGATATGGACAGAGCGTAAGCCAGTACTCTCTCACCTTAGGGTTTGGGGATGTCCAGCTTATGTCAAACGTCTGAAAACTGACAAGCTTGGACCTAGATCTGATAAGTGTCTATTTGTAAGATATCCAAAAAAGATCAAGGGGTATTACTTCAACCTTGCTGACGAACAAAAGGTGTTCATCAGTAATAGGACAATCTTTCTAGAAAAGAAATTTCTTGGAGAAGGAACTAATGCCTCAAAGATTGAACTTGATGAAGTTCGATCGGTAGAAGAACCGATACAATCTAGTAAACTCATTGAGTTGGACTTGATTAGATCAAATCTAGAACCTATTGTGCAAACATCTTTAAAGAGATCCGGTAGAGTATCGCATCAACCGGATAGATACTATAGTTTCTTGGTCTGAGATGGTGATCCAGTTGAACTCGATGAGAACAATGAGAATTTGATCACCTATATGGATGCGATGCAGAGGTCTGACTCAGATAAGTAGCTGAAAGCCATGAAATCTGAAATGGAGTCCATGAAAGTCAACAATGTATGGACATTGATTGACCTATCTGAAGGGGCAAAATCCATAGGGTGTAAGTGAGTCTTCAAAAAGAAGAGGGGTGTAGACGAGAAGATGGAGACCTATAAAGTCTATTTGGTTGTCAAGAGTTATCATCAACATTATGGTATTGACTATGATGAGATATTTTCTCCTATGGCAATGCTCAAGTCCATTCGGATCATGCTTACGATAGCAGCACATCTGGACTATGAAATCTGACAAATGGACATGAAAACAGTCTTCTTAAATGGAGAGTTGGAAGAAGAGGTGTATATAATACAATCTGAAAGTTTCATATCCATAGATGTGTCAAAGGTGTGCAAGCATCAGAGGTCTATTTATGGACTTAAGCAAGCATCTCGGAGTTGAACATGCATTTTGATAAAGTGATCAAAACGTATGACTTCATTAAGAATGGAGAAGAATCCTGCATATACAAGTGAGTTAATAACTTGATAATAGTATTTCTTATTTTGTATGTGGATGATATTCTCTTAATCGAGAATGACATTTGTGCATCACAAGGAATAAAAGTTTGGTTATCATCTCAATTCTCCATGAAGGACTTGGGAGAAGCATCCTTCATCCTTGGGATGAAGATCTATAGAGATAGATCTAAAAGATTGCTTGAATTATCCCAGTCGACATACATTGATACTGTACTGAAAAGGTTCAGCATGAAGAATTTTAAAAAAGGCTATCTTCCAATAGGCCAAGAATTTCTCTCTCGAAGAGTGATTGTCCAACAACTACTCAAGAGAGAGAGCATATAAGTAGAATTTTGTATGCTTCGACAGTGGGATCTATTATGTATGCCATGACATGTACGTGACCAAATGTAGCATACTTACTAGGGATAGTGAGTAGATACCAATCCGATCCAGGTGAGAACCACTGAAAGGTCTTAAAGACCATCCTTAAGTATTTGAGAAATATTAAGGATTAGTGGCTTATCTATGGAGAATTCAACTTAAAAGTTGTAGGGTTTACAGATTTCAGTTTTCAGTCGGATCATGACGACAGTAAGAGCATGTCAGGATATATTTATACCCTGAATGGTAGAGCAATCTGCTGGAAGAGTTCTAAGCAACACACTGTAGCCTACTCTACTTGCGAGGTGGAATACATCGCGGCATCCGATGCTGTGAAAGAAGCTGTGTGGCTACGAAAATTTATCAATGAGCTCAGAGTGGCACCCTCCCTTGATGGCCCCATCTTGTTGTACTATAATAGCACTGGCGCCATTGCTCAAGCGAAAGAATCGAAGTCACATCAGTGGATCAAACACATTCTGCACGCTACCACCTGATCCAAAAAATCATAGATTGAGGTGACATCGACCTTCAGAAGATCGATAGAAAGGAGAATCTTGCAGATCCATTAACTAAAGCCCTTACAGTAAAGGAGTTCGAAGATCATAAAATGAAGATGGGTATACGATACTGTACCAATTGGCTTTAGTGCAAGTGAGAGTTGTTAGAAAATATATCCCAAAACTAATCGTTAGCCTGTTGATGGTCGTGCTATTTGATGTAATTGTATATGAATTAATTAATAAAATATTTATTTAATAATTTTTATCATAAACTTGTACATCATCTATATCGAATGTCTGTGTTATGATGAAAGTCCTTAGGACTATTTTAAATTGATAAAGAGGATTTATCATTTAGTCTTTAAATGAGTTCGTGACCAAATGATATGCTATTACTAGGATGATAAACATATCAAGTGTAGGTCATTGTATGCCATATATCGTTGGTCGTCCTTTTAACCAAGGAGCATGAATACATTGGTATGGCATACAGATGAAATGTAGGAGTATATTTCACTGAACATGACCAACTCCGGAGCATTCTACTGTCAAGAGTCACTTTGAAGGGATATGGGTATAAGTGTCCCTCCCATCTGAGATTACCATGGTGACTTGCAAGCAATTCACTATGCTTTGGTGTCAGACTACCTGAATTCTAATACAGAATCGAAAAGTTTCTGGACATAGTTAAGTACTTATGAAGTCAGTGCATGAGTCAAGATGGAATTGACCGCTCTAAGAGATTGAAGAGAATACTTTATATTTCAATTTAGTAAGATCTTGACTAGGACAATCCTTGTGAGGAGTCACAGGATTTATTAGGTTGAGACACATCATGGATGTACTATTAAGAGTTGACAGTTTAAACTCTAAGTCATCCTAGCATCAAGGGTCAAAGGGATAAATTATATAGTAACTATATCCAAATAGGTTCTTGAGTATTGCTTTGCATACATTCGGCCTATTCGGACGTCAGGCACCATTGCTAGATGGTTACTCTGATTGGTATAGGAATCAGTTTCTGTGCTACTGGCTTAGGTTCGAATCTATGAAGTCACACACATTAGAAGTTCTTCTCTGATCACATGGCTAATTTGAAGAGTCCCACTGGACGAAGACTCTGCTGAAGAGTCCCACTGTATGGAGACTCTAGAGAAGAGTCTCATTAGACTTGGACTCTATCATTAATGAAGAATTAATTAATGATTAGATCACTAATTAGCTCAATTTTATGGAACATTAAAGTCTGGATCAAGTTTGATTAAATTGGATTCAATCAGGTCAAGTCTGATTAGGTTATGAGATGACCTAATCAGTATGGAAGAAATAATCCTGATTTGACCAGATCTATGACTTAATTAATTTATTAATTTGATCAAATTTAATTAAATTTATAGGAGCCTAATTATATTAGGTTCATCATATTTTATTGGGTCTAATTGGATTAGGTTTGAAAGAAATCTAATTGGTTAAACCTTAAAGTCCCAAATGAGTGGGACTCTCTCCCTTGCGCCATCCAAATTATCTCATACCTTTTCTCACCATACAAAATTAGTTTATGTGTGAGAAAACTAAAAACTTATCCTTCTTTTATCATCCATTAAAGATATAAATTGGTTAGTTTTGATTTGAATTCAAAATAGCTTGAATTTCAACTTAAAACCTTATCCATATCCTTCTACACATTGGCTATTTTTGAAAGGGCTCATTGTGTGTGAGAAAAGAAAGTCTTTCTGATGGTTTTTCACATCCAATTTTTTTTGATAAGTCCCTCTTTAAGTCAGATAAGGATGAAAAAATGTTGGAGTCAAATTAAAATTCAAAATAGTTTGAATTGCAACAAACTCCAGCCCTTATCCTGTCTTATCTTGTTTGTGCGACAACCATAAAAAGGTCATAAATTTTTGTGCCAAACTAAGAGAGCATTTCACCATGAGATACTAGAGAGAAAGAGGGTCAAAAATACTTCTTTAGGGCATGAGGTTTGGGTGGGTTTCCTTCTTTCTGGGTGTGAACAAAAGAGAAGATCGATCTCCTCTCAGGTGAGCGACCTAGAACTGTTCTAGGATTTTGGGTGAGAGAAAAATAGAATGGAAGTAATGAATCTTTAGGTATAGTTATTGTGTTATTCAGTTCTTCTATCATGAGTCTCGATAAGATGAAGGTTATGAAAAATTCATCAAATCCCATCATCTATCATATGTAAGGTTGGCTCGACTCGAGTTCATTTATGAATTTTTATGGAAACTCTTTTTCGATATTCACACTTGCTTTGCTCAAAAACTTTTTGAATGCAGTCTCACGAATCACATAGGACTTCTCTTTTTCTATTAAGATCGATAGATCTCATCTAAGTGTATATCCTATTCCTATAATGAACCTACTGCGGCCAACATATACATCATAGCTCCGTATGGTTAGGAGATTGAGTTATAGTGTAGTCAAACTACAGCAATCTCATTGTAAATAGTCGAGGCACCACAGGTCAAAGAACCATTCACACTACTCAGCATCGAGAAAGTCACTGATGAGTGAGTAGACATCCAAGTGATTTCTTGTGTTGGTCATGCTCGATGCCTTTGTTTTCTAACAAACATATGCACTCTCATTTCAGTATCCCCACACTATAAATTCGAGACTCACCTATCCTAAGGAAGCGATTCATGCATCAATCTATCTGGATTGATCACCATTTTGTGATGATCCTATGATCGAAAGTGGTTTATGAATTAACCACCAATGATACATACCTTAAATTTTTAACTCTTGAAAACATGTCATCATCTGGTTAATTCATTGGATGATTCATGGGCACATACACTACGTGAATAGTAATTAACTGTACTAAATAATTAGGTTAAGTATGAAATTATGTCTTAGAAAGAATTAATGTATTAGTCCGATTGGCTTCTAGGGCATACATCTAACACTCATTCTATCCCATAAAAGGTAGTTTAACCATTTATCCTTGAAAGTAGAATTTACAAATCAAAAATGGTCAATGAGCCTAAAAGCTCATGCCATTTCAATTTGTTTATTCCGCCCTCTTCAATATGACCAATCCTGAGCTTTCATATATACTTTAGGTTTATCTCATTTATGAATCTCTCAAACCCTATGGCACTCACATCTGCTCAGATATCGATATCAAGTAGACTCAACATATTTTCTAAAGGCATGTCCCCTTTCAGTTCCTTCTTTGGCATGCTCTCGGATTTATATTTCTTCATAGACTTCTTTTTCTTTCAAGTAGACCTTTTTTTGGAAGTAGAAGCCCACTCCATGATGAGAACCCTGTCCCTTGAACTCTTCAAAGTCACTTCAGTAGTCACCAACATGTTCAGTATTTAACCAAGTGCAATCGATTTAATTCATGAGGTAGTTTACTATAAACCACCCATATGAACTAGTAAGGTATTGTAGGATCAAATTTATTTGCAATTCTTTATGCATAATCAAGCTTCTCAAGCTCATCCAAGTCCTCAATCATTATCAAACAATGGTCATGAACTGATTGCCTTTTGATCAATTATCAAATGGTTTGGTAACATAAGGATATCTTGGACATGATATAAGCTTAATCCTTCATAACCTAAAACTATTTTAGATTTTTGAGCTAGTCTTTATAACTTGTTTGGTCAGTCAATTAGTTTCTAATATCTGAGCTAAAGAATTTGAAGCCAATATTTTATTCTATCAAAGAGCAGAGATTCTAGTTGAATATTAATACTTGACTTTAATATTTGTTCTAGGAACTTTTAAAACAAATATGGCTCCTACTATTTTCTCAAATCTCTTACACTCCTAAGGTAAAGAAATGGAAACCCTTCGTAACTAGGGTTTCAAGCGGGTATTATGATCTTGCCAATTGGCATACCTCCTCACCTAACAGTTATTGGTAATGTGTCAATCAATGAGTGAACAATTCTTGTCTAATACTTCTCAAGCAAATTACAGTGGTCATCGATCTCTCATTTTTGAAGTCTTACTTAACAGTTATTGACCTCATTCCTTAGTTAAGTCAGAACCACCATTCACCATTGGATGTAAAACTATCACTGGGTGCCTCACCTAACAATTATTGGGCCCAACCCCATCTCTACTATGGAGCATCTCATGCTAATAGAGCGGTTGCATCTTCCCTGAAGCAACTAAACCACTATATCCAGCTAAGAATAATCAACACCTGGATGGACTCGTATATCTACAACAGTGGAAGATCGCTCGACTTAATATTTGTGAAGAGATTTAATTTAAATTTTTTTAGATTTTAATTATTTATTTACATCGCATATAAATTCATAAGTAAATTGGATCTACTAATAAGATCGCATCTTGACTTATCAAGACCAGACTCATGGTACAATACAATCTTGGTGAACTCAATAGCACCCCAAATCAAAATTTGATCAACCAAATTGGCCAAATAAATGATGATCGATGGGGGGCTCTCCGTTGTTGATGCAACAGTCCTAATTAAGTAACCATCTTTCAAATCACTTGTCTTAGACCCCAATAGGTGAACCTATTCCAAATTGGGCTTGGCTTTTGGTTCCTCATCATAGATTGAGAAATTACAACTATTTAAAATATATTCATGATACAACCCTACTTTAAGGGATTGTAGTGATTCATGAAGATCACTACACGTATCCATGAAAAATACATGTATGGCTATCAAATAGTCCTCATGTTCATGCTAGTTTTTTATGATGTTTTATGTATCAATTTTTTTTCATCCTAGGACAACCATATCACATAACGACTCTCGTTATGCCAGAGCAACCTTATATCAGGATGATTTTAAATTGATCTATAAAATCTTATCTTATATTCAATCAAATTACTCTAACTTGAAAACATCCACATCATCATAAATCACATCAAGATGAATCTTTATCTATGAATATCATCTCATGCATGAACATATAATAAAGATAAATTCAGATTTAATAAGATTCATATCATATGAAAATTAGATGAGATTTTTGCATGTATACCCTTTTAAACATCCAAATTTGTATGAATATTCTTTTAAATTTGATATTTGTATGTATATCCTTATAAAATACTTGATTTGCATGTATGCCCTTCTTTTTTTTATTTTTATATATATACCCACATGAGGGTATTCATGCAAATTTGAATATTTGGAAGGGTATACATATAAAAAATCCTAAACATCCAAATTTACATATATACATGCAAAAATAAAAGAAAAAAAGGATATACATATGAAATAAGTATTTTACGAGGGTATACAAATAAATATTAATTTTGAAAGGATATTCATGCAAATTCTGATGTTTAGGAGGGTATACACATAAAAATTTTTAATTTAATTTTTATCTATTGTATGTTATTTTAACAAGATAGAAAGAATTTAAACACATTACTTAATGTCATAGTAAGGGTGATTCAAGTACATTAATTTTTATCTATTGCTTCTTTGTTGACGTTTATAGTAGGGAAGGTTTATTTGTTTAGAGATTTTGTATAGATACTTCTCAAAAAAATTTCAAATAAAATAAAGTTGACCTAATGATAGGAGGTTCACATAAGTTCACCCACTGCTTTCTTGCCAGTATTCTATCATTGTTTGTTAGCACTATCAAATCAGCATCATCATTCCTTGAAGATGTTAGTGTGCAATTGCTCGGATGTAGCCACCCCTTTCCATAGTCCAAGTAACATGAGCCCCACCTTAGCAAAGACTCAAAATGACATAAATGCAAGCAATCTAATGGAATTTAATAGAGAGAAAATTGTGACAGGCAAGAGAACCCATCTCAATAAGCACTATACCACTTTCCTTGGACCATAAAATTTTCAAAGATTTTGTTGTTGGTATTAACACATACCAGGCTGGGTATTAAAACGAAATCTATCTCGTTGTTTCTTTTTCCTTTGGCTCAACTTTACAGTTTGAACGAAGACATTGCAGCATATTAGCTTGATTGGCTTTCACTTGAGACAACTACCAACATCATCACTTTAGCAAAGTATATCCAAAAGGAAACTAAATTAATAATCCTATTTGCATGCTTTGAAATACAAATTAATGCATGACTACTGCAAATTACAAGCAATGAAGAAAGAGTAATAATAAAATAATTTTCACTTGTACTCTTCTCATCAAACAATATGCACTCATACAATGTAGCATCTAACAAAGTCATAATCATAACTCATCATCATCTTCCTCAACGATATGCTTCACAAGCTCATGTTCTCCACATGATAAAATCTAAAATTAGCCAACAAAAAGAAAAAATAATAATGAGATTTAACTTTGTATCAACTAAAAAATTATGTTTAGCAATTATCATAATATTGATCTAAATAATTTGAAAGAAAATAAGATATGAAAATTGAGATAGTATCTCCAATCACATACCAATCAAGATGGTAGGTAGGCATTATTTCTCCATCTGAAATTTCCATTGTTCTAGCTTGCTTGCGGCATCTTCCTTTATTTTTTTTCTCTCTTGGTGCTACAAATAATGCTTGTATGTAATATAATGATTAGGATAATAAAATATATCAATATATAATAGCATAATTAGCATATCAATATAGTATCATCAAAACTCCTTTTGATGGGTTGGAACAATTCCAACTCAACCCAATAAGGATTATTGATTCGAAAATAATCCTAGTGAGTTCTCACAATCCACCAGTGACACCTAGCAGCATATAGTGGCAATCTAATAAAATAAAAAAATATGAATCTCTAGATACAATTATCATGTGATTCAGTCTCTCTATCGTGAGTTTCGACTAGACGGAGGTCATGAAGAACTCATCAAACTCCATCATCAGTCATATGCTAGATTCGCTCGATTTGAGTTCATTGTAAATCCCATAGAAACTCTTTTCTAGTATTCACACTTGCTCTAGTCAGAGACTTCCTAAACTCAGTCTCGTGAATCATATAAGACTACTTTTTTTCTATCAAGATCGATGGATTTCATCTAGATGCATCCTACTCCAAACAGCGAACCTGAACCTACTATAGCTAACATATACAGTAAGGACCTGAATGGATAGAAACCAAAAAAATATGTAGTCAAACTACAGTAGCCTCACTGCGAATAGTCGAGGTACCATAGATCAAAGAACCACTCACACCATTGCAGCATCGAGAAAATCACTAATGAATGAGTAGACATCCAAGTAGTTTCTTGTGTTGGTAACATTCAGTACAAGTTGTTCTCTAATGACCACCTGCACTCTCACTTCAGTATCCCCATATTATAGATTTGGGACTCATCTATCCGGAAGGAAGGTGTCTATGCACCGATCTAATTGGATCGATCATTATCCTCCATGATGATCCTCCGATCGGGAGTATTTAGAAATAAACTACTAATTGTGTATGTCTCAAATTTTCAACACCTTGAGAGTATACAAAATCATCTTTGTTAATTTTTAAGATAAATCATGAACACATATAGCATGATTGATAATAAAATCTGTCCGTCAAGTACAAAAATATGTCTTAGTATTATGATATGCATCAGTCAAAATTGGCTTCTAAGGCATACATCTAACAATCTTCTACTTACACTAAAGCCAATCTGCCATATACCTAAGCCCCATCTACTCAAGACAGACTTCAGTCTTTGGTTGGCTAAGTGACTTGGGCCTACCACATCCTATATGGAGTCTACTCTCTGCAACTCTATATATTTCTACTTGAGGTAATCGCGTATACCATTGCCCTATGTGCTTAGACTTCTGATAAGATCTAAGCTCCTTAGCTAGCGTTATGGTGCCATTGTCTTTGCAGTACGGTGTCATGATATCGATGGCATAATATCTAGTTCTACAACTAACATTAAAATCAGAATATATCCTACACATCTTTAGCATACTCAGCTTCCATTGATCGGTTGCTTGAAATTCTTTCAACAAATCGAACCAACATTATTTAAGAACACACTTTGATGTAGACATCTATCATCAGCTTCAGTGTATCCTTCCATTCTTAGCTCTGACCCTTCTTCAAAGATCAGTAATAAATTCTTAGTGCTTCTCAAGTACTTGAGATATTTTTACAGCAATCCAATGCTCCTAGCTTGAATTCGATTGATATCTGCTTGTGACTCTCACAGCACAAGATATATGAAGTCGAGTACATAGCATAGCATACACTTATGCCCAAAAAAGTAGTAGACCCCTCTTAGAGGTTTCTATACTGAACCCTTTCAATACCTCTTCTATGTGCTTTTCTGTGAAAACCCAAACATCCTTTTAGATCCATATAACTACATGATTGCTCCTTATTTTTGATGAAATCAAATAATTTGATCACATTATCGAAATGAGTATTCCAACTCTGAGATGCTTACTTAAATCTATGTATGAATCTTTGCAGTGTGATCTCCAACACTGAAAATGAGATCTATAAGTCACTCCATATAGATATCTTCCCAAGACATCCATTCAAGAGGGCTATCTACACATCCAATTCTTAGAGTCGATGTCCAACATCGTCTCGTTATAGGTTTTGAGATCATCTCTATATTTTCTATCTCCCATGAGAAATATTTTCTCTAGATCCTTTGTAAGAATACCAACTACCTTTTAAAAAGATGGAAGATCCTACTAGATCTATGAGGTGGAGGAGGTACTACATGTACTGCTCATTATGAATAGGTTCTATAGGTCCTACGACTCATTGATCTTTAGAGACTCTCTCTTCGAGCTTATCCTTCCACTATCTCTATCCTGGATAAATTATTTTCTAAGAAGACAGCATGATAGGTCACAATTATATTGTGATCCAATTAGAAAGAGAAAGTAGTATCCCAAACTCTTTAAGATATCCCATGAAATGAGCTCTCATAGATCTATCCTCCAATTTGTCCACCAAACCATATCTCATACAATGTGGTGGGAATATATTTAGAGAAAACTTTATTCAATAATTAAATTTTAGAAAGTAAAGTATGTTCTTAAAGAAACAAAGATTAAAATAATGAAGTTCATCATGGATCGGACCATATCTCATATAGTGCCATTGCTCCTCTCAAATACCCTATTGAGCTGAGGTGTACAGAAGGGTTCCATCGTAAAACTATGTCATTTCTCTTAAGATAATTAAGAAATTTTTTACTTTGGTATTGCATCTTCGATCTAATTGAAATACCTTTAAGATTTTTTTGGTTTACTTCTCTACTTCATATCTAAATTTTTTTAACCTTTCAAATGTTGGGATGCGCAAGCAATTTCATGCATGTATTTCAAATTTTTTTTAAAAAATTACAGTGGAAGACCATTAGGTTAATCAAATTAATCTAACATGCATATAATCTAATCATCAAATCAACCTACTCTAGGATCTATTGTTGCGAAATTTGAGTGCAGGGGTAAAATAGTAATTTTAAAACTTTTCAAAATCACTATTTTACAGTGGAAATAATTAATTAATCTAATTAATTAATATATATTTATCCTACATTAAGATCTAAATATGATATATAGCATGCATGCATTTTAATTTGAAATTCAAATTCGAACAGTAAATAATTTACTGTTCTATGTTCAGAACACAATACCTTTATGCGGGTAGTCGATCTCCATAATCTGATCACCGTCGGGAGGATCTAATCATCACAATGTAGCCACACAGTGTGTCTGGCTTTTGCGGATCATCTACACAAAGCTCTCGATCTGATCAGCTCCTCACGAGTGCTAGCTCATTGTAGAGTCCTTTCGATGGTCGATGCTGATCGAACTCCTTTGATCGATGTCTACCGACTCTTTGGATGCTCCAGATCATCAGCAAGTGTGCTTGAGAGGTTGATGAATCTCTTTCTAAAATTTGGTGGGCTCATGACACTTGTAGCTCACCTTCTCACTTTTCGAACCCCAGGCTGAAACCCTAGGGAACACTGAAAACCCTGCACCCAATTTTCTTTCTTTTCTTTCTTTTTCTCTCGAAAGTTTTAGACTTCCTATTCATGCACAAGGGTTCCTCACGCCCCACTTTCTCTCTAAAAAAATTTCTACACACACCCCACCTCCCTATCTCTTTTAAAACAGTTCAAAACGTGTCTTATCTATGTGAGAGAATAAAGATAAGTGGTTGCACATTTGAATTCAAATCAAATTTGAATTCAAATGCAAACCAACTCATCCCTATCCACTTGGGCGTGAGAAGAGAAGGTGCGTGGCTGCTTTGTGCGTGGAAAGATTTCACGAGAAACTCTTTCTCGTGTAAGATATGGGGTGCTAAAGAGGATAAGGACATGGCGCATGGATTGGTTGCTCATTCAAATTCAAACTTTGTTTTGAATTTGAATGGCCAACCAACCATCCTTATCCACCTATGTGGTGTACAAATGTGGGGCGTGGGAAGGGCTTTGCATGAGAGAAAATTCATGAGAAGTTTCTTCTCACGAATTCAAATGGGCGCAGAGATATGAAGTGGCGCAGGGATTCAAATTCAAATGGTGGTTTAATCTTAATTGAACCAACCTAATCAAAATAGGTTAAGTACAACTAGACTAAATTAAACCCAACTTAATTAGACTTAATTAGGCTCAATAAAATCTTAATCAAATCAAGAATTGACTAAGCCCATCCCCTGATCAAATCAAGGACCAAATCATCTCGACGATTAGGTCAACTCTTAACCTAATCGGGTCAAACCCAACTGAATCCAATTCAATTGAACTTGATCCAAAAATAATTACTTAATCAAATTGAGTTAATTAGCAATCAAATCATTAATTAAACCTCTCGTAAATATTGAGTCCAAATCCGATGGGCAATCGGGCATCAGAATTCATCGATATGAAATTCTGATCGAAAAGTCCCAAACCAGTGGGACTCTTGACCCCGGTACCTAAAATGTGTGAGACTCATGATCAGAGAATCCTGATTCTCGATCACAGAGTCTCAGACACATAGGACTCATAGTCCACAAATATTAAGACTCTTCATCAGCCATCAGATCAGATAGGAACCTCTAATGTGTGTGACCCTGCAGGTTCGAACCTAAGCCGGTAGCGCAGGAATCAATTTCTGTACTAATCGAAGTGACCATCTAGCAATGGTACCCGACATCTGGATAGGTCGAATAGTCACAATCACAACACTCAGAACCTACGTGAATATGGTTATTGTATAATTCATCCCTTTTGACCCTGGTGTTTAGGATGACTCAGGGTTAAACTGTCAACTCTCAGTAGATCATCCGAATCGTGCTCAACTCAAACAGTCTTGTGACTCCTCACTAGGACTACCCTGGCCAAGGTTTTGCTAAATTGAAATACGACTGTACATAGCTCCTGAACTGGAGTGGTCAATCCCATTTTGACACACGTACCGACAAGTCAAGTACTTGACTACACCCAGCAGCCTTCCGTCACTGAATTAGAAATTCAGGTAGTCCAGTGCCTAAGTGCAGTGAGTTGCTTGCAAGTCACCATGGCGGTCTCAGGTCGGAGGGACATTTATACCCATATGCCATCGGAGCAAATCTTGATAGCAGAGATAGCTCCGGAGTCGGTCACATTCAGTGCAGATGTACCCTTACATCTCACCTGTATGCCATATCAGTGTCTCCACACTCCTTGGTTAAGAGGACAACTAACCTATATGGCACACAACGACCTATGCTCGATAAACATTATTGTCCTTGGTAATAATGTATCATTTGGTCATGAACAGGTTTAAGGACTAAACGATAAATCCTCCTTTATCGAGTCTAAATAGTCCATAGGACTTCACCACAACACAGAAGTTCATAAAAGATGACAATTTGTGATGAAAAATATCAAAATAACTTTTATTTATTTATGATTTATGTACTAATACAACAAAGAGCACAACCATCAACAGGCTGATGATTGGCTTTGGGATACTATTTCCAACAATCTCTCACTTGGTCTAAAGCCAATCAGTGCAGTATCTAATACCCATCTTCGACTTGAAGTCATCGAACTCCTTCACCACATTGGCTTTAGTGAATGGGTTGGCCAGGTTCTTCTTTCCGTCGATCTTCTGAAGGTCGACGTCTCCTCGATCCATGATTTCTCGGATGAGATGGTAGCGGCGTAGAATATGCTTCGTCCGTTGGTGTGCCTTTGGTTCCTTCACCTGAGCAATGGCTCCAGAGCTGTCATAGTAGAGCAGAACTGGACCAACAAGGGAGGGTGCTACTCCGAGCTCGGTGATGAATTTCCTCAGCCACACTGCTTCTTTGGTAGCATCTGATGCAGTGACATACTCCGCCTCGCAAACTGAATCAGCCACTGTGTGCTGCTTGGAACTTTTCCAGCAGACAGCCCCACCATTAAGGGTAAAAATAAATCCTGACACACTCTTGCTGTCATCGTGATCAGACTGAAAATTAGAGTCTATAAACTCTATAAGTCTCAAGTCCGATTCACCATAAACAAGCCACTGGTACTTAGTATTTCTTAAATACTTCAGGATGGTTTTAACAACCTTCTAGTGATTCTCCCCTGGATCATATTGGTATCTACTCACTACCCCTAGTGAGTATGCCACATTTGGTCATGTACATGTCATGGTATATATGATAGATCCCACTGCTGAAGCATATGAAATTCTACCCATACGCTCTCTCTCTTGAGATGTTGTCAGACAATCTCTCTTCGAGAGAGAAATTTCATGGCCTATCGGTAGATAGCCTTTCTTGGAATTCTCCATGCTGAACCTCTTCAGCATAGTATCAATGTACGTGGACTGGGATAAGCCAAGCAACCTTTTAGATCTATCCCTATAGATTCTTATCCCTAGGATGTAGGAAGCTTCTCCATGAAGTAATGCAGGGATATTATTCCTGATTAAGAGAATGTCATCCACATACAATACAAGAAATACTACTACTGGACCATTAGCCCACTTATAAATGCAGGGCTCTTCTCTGTTCTTAATGAAGCCATACATCTTGATCGTCCTATCAAAACATATGTTCTAACTCTGGGATGCCTGCTTAAGTCCATAAATGGACCTCTGTAGCCTGCACACCTTAGACTCATCTGTGGATGTGAATCCTTCAGGTTGTATCATATACACCTCTTCGTCCAGTCCTCCGTTTAGGAAAGCTGTCTTCACATCCATCTGCCAGATTTCATAGTCCAGATGGGCAGCTATCGCAAGCATAATTCGAATGGATTTGAGCATTGCCATAGGAGAAAATATCTCATCATAGTCTATACCAAAACGTTGACGATATCCCTTAGCAACCAGACGGGCTTTATAGGTTTCCACCTTTTCGTCTGCACCCCTCTTCCTCTTGAAGACCTACTTACACCCTATGGGTTTTACTCCTTCGGGTGGGTCAACCAATGTCCATATATCGTTGACATTCATGGACTACATTTCGGATTTCATGGCCTCTAGCCATTTCTCAGAGTCAGGTCTCTGCATTGCATCCATGTAGGTGATCGGATCCTCATCGTTTTCATCAAGTTTGATAGGATCTCCATCCCAGGCCCAGAAACCATAGTATCTGTCCGGTTGACGTGGTACTCTACCAGATCACCTTAAGGGTGCAGGAACAATGGGCTCCGGATCTGATCTAATCAAATTCGGTTTAGGTTCAGCTACTTGTGTCGATTTTTTCACCTACCGAACTTCCTCAAGTTTGACCTTAGAGGCAACAGTCCCTTCACCAAGAAACTCCTTTTCTAAAAAGATTGCCTTAAGGCTGACAAACACCTTTTGCTCATCAGCTAGGTAGAAATAATACCCTTTGGTCTCTTTTGGGTACCCTATGAAATTACACTTGTCAGACCTAGGTCCAAGCTTGTCCATAATTAAACATTTAACATAAGCCGGACACCCCCAAACCCTAAGGTGTGAGAGTACGGGCTTACGTCCTATCCATAACTCATATGGTGTTTTGGTTACAGACTTACTCGAAACCCTATTTAGAAGGTAACAAGCCGATTCGAGTGCATATCCCCAGAGGGAGATCGGCAGACCAGCAAATCCCATCATGGATCGGACCATGTCTAACAAGGTCCGATTCCTCCTTTTAGACACACCATTATGGTGTGGTGTTCCAAGAGGAGTCCACTGAGAGAGAATCTTATTCTCTCCTAAATATATCAAAAACTTATTGAAAAGGTATTCACCTCCTCGATCAGATCGAAGAGTTTTAATACACTTCTCAGTTTGTTTTTCTACCTTATTTCAGAATAGTTTGAACATTTCAAACGACTCCGACTTATGCTTCATTAAATAGATATACCCATACCTCGATAGGTCGTCTGTGAAGGTTATGAAGTAGAAATATCCACCTCTTGCACTTGAGCTCATGGGTCCACATACATCAGAATATACCAGACCCAAGAGTTCACTGGCTCGCTCACCTTTTCCAGTAAAAGGTGACTTGGTCATCTTCCCAAGAAGACAGAACTCATAGGTTGGAAGTGACTCACAATCACCAACTTCAAGAATTCCTTCTTGAGCCAATCTGTTTATCCTGTTCTTATTGATATGACCTAGCCTACAGTGCCAAAGGTAGACTTCTGACACATTATCTATTCTAGGACATTTACCGAAGGTTTGAACCACATTAACAGGCTGTGACAGTAAGTAAATTCCATTATCTAGTTGTCCAACAAACATTGTAACACCATTCAAAATGATATTGCAAATATTTTCTTTTATTAAAAATTGATAACCGTACATGGCCAAAAGGCCTACAGAAATAATATTTAATAAAAAGCTTGGACAATAGTGACATTCACTTAGAATTACATTACGAGAATTGATTACAAGGTTCATGATTCTTAAAGCTAGAACTGGAACTTTGCTTCCATCTCCAACATTCAGGAACCTCTCGCCATCATCAAATCTCCTACTGACCTGCAGACCCTGCATCGAATTGCAAATATGATAAGGGCTTCAATATCCAATACCCAGGCAGTAGTATCACAAATGAAAAAGTTACAAGGTGTTATCATATAATTACCTTGCTTCTTCTTCGGCTTGTTTGGATCCAGGGAGGCAATGTATAGAGGACAGTTCCTCTTTCAGTGCCCCTGCTTCTTGCAAAAGAAGCACTCCGCCTGGCTCTGGTTTTACTTGCGCTTCTTGGTCTGACCCTATGCAGACGTCCCAGCATGCGGCTGCACCTTCTTGTTCTTCTTCTTCTTGTTCTTCTTTCCTTTCTTAAAGGGTCGACGACCAGAAGAAGATCCTCCCACAACATTCACCGACTCCTTATGGAGCTGGTGGTCCTTCTCAAAGTTTTGCAGCAATCCCAACAAGCCGTGGTAGTTCACTGTAGGCTTTGTCATTCAAAAATGAGTAAGGAAGGGGAGGAAGGACTTGGGTAATAAATTAAGGATCGCATCCTTACCGAGCTGCTCGTGCAGGGGAAAGCCCAGTTTATTTAGATGCTCAATCATTTCGATCATGTACATTACATGATCGGTGACTGAGGCCCCATCCCTCATCCGAGCATTAAAAATGGCACAACTAGTTTTATGCCTTTGAACATCGTCAGGTGTGCCAAAGGAGTCGCTCAACATTTAAAGCATCTCCTATGGCTGAGCATTCTCAAACCTGCAGCTAAACTCATCATTTATTGCCACCAGTATTATGCATCGAATGGTGGTCCGGTCATTGAGCCACTTCTGGTAAGTATCTCGGACCGTCCCTCTAGCATTCGGGGCTGGTTCCTCCGGTGCCAGATCCGTTACAATATAAAGGATCTGCTCATGCTCAAGGATGATTTTTAATTTTTGATACCAGCTATCGAAATTAGGTTCCATGAGCTTGTCATTATCTAATAATGACCGGAGTGACAGGGTAGTGGCCATAGCTGCATAAAGGAAAATCAGATCTCTATTAGTACATAAATTATTAATACTAAAGACTTGATCTTTAGTTTAAAGTTTCTCCTAATATTTTTACGAACTAGTAGCCTCAACCTTCAATTCGAAAAATTACTTTAATTCTTTAATGGGTACTAAAATCCACACAGACTACACACGAACCCAACTTTGGTTGGTCAACTCATGTGCATCTATGGGTAGGTTCATAATCAGTTTTTTCTCTAAACAATTTTTAGTAATCAATTTTGCCCCAGAACCTAATCAGTTGGCTTTGGCCTCCACTGAAAAGATCTGGTTAGGTCCAACCATTAACATGACTTGATTTGATGAATCAGACCAATAAATGATCAGGCCCGACTTTGGTCGGCCAACCTGATCACCATCAGAAAGACTCAAACCAAATTATCATACTATGAATGATAATTCCATAAGTCAATAAGCACCAGGTCTTTGGGCCTCCAATGATTATTAAACTAATAGACTCATTATCACTCACTTAATGGGAGGCTATGACTTAGTTATCACTAAAACTTAATCATTTTAGGGACCTAATAATTTTGAAGATTTTATTAAGTGAAGGAAGAGAAGAAATTAACCAGCCAATTTCAATCCTCCCACTGACTTCATCAAGTCAGATTAAAAAGAATTTAATTAAAGCCCGCATTAGGAGTACCTAAATCAGTCACACTGATTTACCTAATGACATGGATGAGCCCTAATCACCAAGTGATCTAATCAAAACCTAACTCACCAGGTTGGCCAGGTAAGTGAGATCAGTGGTGGAGATATGCCATTAACTCGTCAGAGATCGAATCAATGCGAGTAGCTCCCACTTAAGAACCACTGGTCAAACTGTCGAACTTACCTTAGACACCAACCGGTTCATTAGTTTTAATTTAATCAACTTAGTAAATAGGGTTCCACTGTGTAGCCATGAATTAAGTCCATCTTGGTTTAGTTAAAGACATGGACCCATTCAACTACAACTATTGGAGTTGAGTCTAGAGTGTCCTTGACCTAATCTTATTCAACTTTTGATTAGATTTGACCAATTACTCTAATTTAGTCTATTTCTTTAAGCTAACCTTAGGTCTAACCCAATTATGGACCTAATCCATCTAACCCATTGACCCACAAGTTTATGCAATTATCTTAGGTCTTAATTCACAATTCTAGACCAACTTGACATCACTTAATTCTTTTAATTAAGTATTTGGGCTGATGGGTCAGGGTTTGGCTTTTCGAAAATAATTTTTAAATTTGAAAGGTTTTATTTTTTGTTCACCAAACATGTTGACTCATTTCATAAATAGATCAGCATATTTCATAAATAGCAATCCTATTGCTAATTACATAACAGAAAATAACTCAATCAAAATAAATCATGAATATTTCTTTAGATCTAATCTAACATATTCATGATAAATTTTACAATAGAACCTTTATAATTAAGTCCTTTCACTGCTTCATCTGTATGAGATATAATTACAGTGGTACCCCTACCACCATAGGAGACCCCATCGAATGGGAGGAGAGGGCCTTTAAACCCTACTTTTCTCCTATGACCGGACGGCCATGGCAACCAACTCAATTAGATTACTTGCTACTTGGATCAAGTATATCTAAATATATCAATTTCAAAATTTAAATTTTAAATTTCAAATTTCAAATTTTTGAATTTCAAATTTTGAATTTTAAATTTTGAATTTCAGATTTGAAATTTCAACCAAATTTTAAATTTGAAATTTCAACCAAATTTCAAATTTTAAATTTTGAATTTCAAATTTTTGAATTTTGAATTTTGAATTTCAAATTTCAAAATTCAAATTTCAAATTTTGAATTTCAAATGTTTGAATTTTAAATTTTGAACAACTTTCAAAATTCAAATTTTAAATTTTGAATTTCAAATTTTAAATTTAAACTTTTAGATTACAACATAATCTATGCATGCAAGTTCATATATCATATCTTAGAACCTGCTCTGATACCATTTGTTGCAAAATTTGAGTGCAGGGGTAAAAATAGTAATTTTAAAACTTTTTCAAAACCACTATTTTACAGTAAAAATAATTAATTAATCTAATTAATTAATATGTGTTTATCCTACACTAGGTAGGATCTAAATATGATATATAGCATGCATGCATTTAAATTTAAAAATCAAATTCAAACAGTAAATAATTTATTGTTCTATGTTCAGAACACAATACCTTTATGCGGGTAGTCGATCTTCAAAATCTGATCACCATCGGGAGGATCTGATCATTGCAATACAGCCATATAGTGTATCTAACCTCTGCGAATCATCCACATGAAGCTCTCGATCTGATCAACTCCTCACGAGTGCTAGCTCATTGTAGAGCCCTTTTAACGATCGATGCTGATCGAACTCCTTCGATCGATGTCTGTCGACTCTTTGGATGCTTTGGATCATCAAGTGTGCTTGAGAGGTTGATGAATCTCTCTTTAAAATTTGGTGGGCTCACGACACTTGTAGCTCACCTTTTCACTTCCCGAACCCCAGGCTGAAACCCTAGGGAACACACTGAAAACCCTGTGCCCAATTTTCTTTCTTTTCTTTCTTTTTCTCTCGAAAGTTTTAGATTTTCTATTCACACACAAGGGTTCCTCGCACCCCACTTTCTCTCTCAAAAAATTTCTATGCACGCCCCATCTCCCTATCTCTTTTAAAACAGCTCAAAATGTGTCTTATCTGTGTGAGAGGATAAAGATAAGTGGTTGCACATTTGAATTCAAATCAAATTTAAATTCAAATGCAAACCAACTCATCCCTATCCACTTGGGCATGAGAAGAGAAGGTGCGTGGCTACTTTGTGAGTGGAAAGGTTTCATGAGAAACTCTTTCTCATGTAAGATATTGGGCACTAAAGAGGATAAGGACATGGCGCATGGATTGGTTGCTCATTCAAATTCAAACTTTGTTTTGAATTTGAATGGCCAACCAACCATCCTTATCCACCTATGTGGCGCA
Organism: Elaeis guineensis; assembly: GCF_000442705.2. NCBI lineage: Eukaryota > Viridiplantae > Streptophyta > Magnoliopsida > Arecales > Arecaceae > Elaeis > Elaeis guineensis. The sequence continues at coordinate 64,020,966 of NC_025993.2, read as the reverse complement.
CAAATGTGGGGCGTGGGAAGGGCTTTGCGTGAGAGAAAATTCATGAGAAGTTTTTTCTCATAAATTCAAATGGGTGCAGAGATATGAAGTGACGCAGGGATTCAAATTTAAATAGTGGTTTAATCTTAATTGAACCAACCTAATCAAAATAGGTTAAGCACAATTAGACTAAATTAAACCCAACTTAATTAGGCTTAATTAGGCTCAATAAAATCTTAATCAAATCAGGAATTGACTAAGCCCATCCCCTGATCAAATCAGGGACCAAACCATCTCGACGATTAGGTCAACTCTTTACCTAATCGGGTCAAACCCAACTGAATCCAATTCAATTGAACTTGATCCAAAAATAATTATTCAATCAAATTGAGTTAATTAGTGATCAAATCACTAATTAAACCTTTCATAAATATTGAGTCTAAATTTGATGGGCAATCGGACATCAAAATTCATCGATATAAAATTCTGATCGAAAAGTCCCAAACCAGTGGGACTCTTGACCCCGGTACCCAAAATGTGTGGGACTCATGATCAGAGAATCCTGATTCTTGATCACAGAGTTCCAAACACATAGGACTCATAGTCTATGAACATTAGGATTCTTCATCAGCCATCAGATCAGATAGGAACCTCTAATGTGTGTGACCCCACAGGTTCGAACCTAAGCCGGTAGCACAGGAACCAATTCCTGTACAAATCGAAGTGACCATCTAGCAATGGTACCCGACATTCGAATAGGTCGAATAGTCACAATCGCAATACTCAGAACCTACGTGAATATGGTTACTGTATAATTCATCCCTTTTGACCCCTGTGTTTAGGATGACTCAGGGTTAAACTGTCAACCCTGAGTAGATCATCCGAATCATGCTCAACTCAAACAGTACTGTGACTCCTCACTAGGACTCCCCTGGTCAAGGTTTTGCTAAATTAAAATACGATTGTACATAGCTCCTGAACTGGAGTGATCAATCCCATCTTGACACACGCACTGACAAGTCAAGTACTTGACTACACCCAGCAGCCTTCCGTCACTGAATTAAAAATTCAGGTAGTCCAGTGCCTAAGTACAGTGAGTTGCTTACAAGTCACCGTGGCGGTCTCAGGTCGGAGGGATATTTATACCCATATCCCATCGGAGCAAATCTTGACAGCAGAGATAGCTCCAGAGTCGGTCACGTTCAGTGCAGATGTACCCTTACATCTCATCTGTATGCCATACTAGTGTCTCCACACTCTTTGGTTAAGAGGACAACCAACTTATATGGCACACAATGACCTATGCTCGATAAACATTATTGTCCTTGGTAACAACGTATCATTTGATCGCGAACAGGTTTAAGGACTAAACGACAAATCCTCCTTTGTCAAGTCTAAATAGTCTTAAGGACTTCACCACAACACAGGAGTTCATTAAAAGATGACAATTTGTGATGAAAAATGTCAAAATAATTTTTATTGTTTATAATTTATGTACTAATACAACAAAAAGCACAACCATCAACAGACTGACGATTGGCTTTGGGATACTATTCCCAACATCTATGACATGTTATGTTGCATATAAAATCTGAAAAATATTGAAGATAAAATTAGCAGACATGCATGTGAGCAGTAGATCACATCTACTTCTAATCTGAGTTCAGAACTTCATACCTGATCGTGCATCGATAATCTCCACTACTGAGAGATATTATGGAGAGGATCATTGCTGGTTGCTCGTAGCTGCACACACGTCTGGCATCTATGGGAAATCCATTCGAAGCCCCGATCTGATCGGTCTTCTCGAGAATGCTAGCTCGCATGAAGACCTTTTCTTGGCCGATCTGGATCCTTTCTTCAAATCTCTAGAATCTTTCCAGAGATTAAAAATGTACTACTAGAGGAGATGAAGAGATGGAAGAAAGATGAAGAAGAAAATAATTTTTTTTAATTTATTCTCTCTTCCAAACCTTTAGAACCAAAAATCTGAAATTCAGATTTTTGCACACACCCCAAGAGAGAGGACCCTCCTCTCTATTTTTCATACCATGAACCATGCCCAAACTTCTACCACATGAAGAGCTCTATTCTAATATCTTACACATACAAAAGAAACCACAAAAGCCCCTTTTATAGGTATGTAAGGAGGTGGGGTGAAGAGTCCTAGTGATCCTAGACTCTTACAGGATTCTACCTCCCTTCACAATTCCACATCCCAAAATATGCCAAAAAAATATGGGATACCCCTTCCTATATTTTTCCATGTAATAGTTCTCTAACAGATCTCTCATAAAAAATCTCCTCAAAATGTCATACATATAAGGAGAAAAAAATTTATTGATGTGGAGAGGTTGATCTGGATAAGAATAGATTCTCTGGATAAAGAATATTATGAAATCTAATTTCAGAACCTTCTTTTTATAAAAACCAAATCAAATTTGAATTTGAGATAGAGAAGGAAAAGAAATCTTTGGTGTGAAAAAATCACACACAAAATAATTTTGTGTGTGGAGATATATGGTGTGCAATCTGGGTTGGCGTAGGAAGAAGAGTCCTATTCCAATAAGGACTCCTAATTTTCTTATTTGAATCCAAACCAAATCACATCTGGTTTAGCCCAAATAAAATATATGAAACCTAATATAATTAAGTTTATAAATTTTTAATCAAATTAAAAATTGATTGAACTAAAATTCTGATCAAATCAGAGATAATTCTTAGTGATTAGGTCATCTCATAACCTAATCGGGTCAAACCTAATTGAATCTAATTCAATTAAATTTTATTTAATCCTCTTTGCTCAATCAAATTAAGCTAATCAATAATTTAATTGCTAATTAATCCTCTATTAATTAACTAACACTTGATGAATTAATTTATTACAACTTTTTCATAAGATTAACCATCAATCAAATTGACGATTAAGCCCTTGAATGATTCTCAATTGTTGATCAGCCACATGATCAGTCAAAAATTTTTTTTGAGTGTGACCCCATAGGTTCGAACCTACATTGATAGTACAGAAATATCTTTCTAAACCAATCGATATCACCATCTGGCAATGATGATCCGACATCTGGATAGGTCGAATGAAGGCAAAGCAACATTCAAGAACCTATTGACGTATGATTATCGTATAATTTATCCTTTTGACCCTAATACTTGAGGATGACCTAGGATTTAACTGTCAATCTTAGATAAGTCATCCACATTGTATTTCAATCTTTTTTAAATCCATTATATGGATTACCTGGGCTCAGATTTTGCTAAATTGAAATACACTAATGCATATCTCTACTAATTTGGAGGGGTCAATCCCATCTTGACTCATGCACCGACCTGATAAGTACTTAACTGCATTTAAAAATCTTTCATCACTGAATTAAAAACTCAGTTAGTCCGATATCAAAGTACAGTGAGTTGCCTGCAAGTGACCATGATGATTTCAGGTCGGAGAGACACTTATACCCCATAACCTTCACGAGCTACCCTTGTCAGCAAAGTACTCCATAATTGGTCACGTTCAGTGACGATGCTGAAGCGAAAATTTAGTGCAGGGGCAAAATGGTAATTTTAAAACTTTTTCAAAATTACTATTTTATAGAAAAATTATTAATTAATCTCATTAATTAATACTAATTTACCCTACACTAGGATCTAAATATGATATAACAGCATGCATTTAAATTTAAAATTCAAATTTGAATCAGTAAACCTTTTACAGTACTGTGTTCAGAACACATCACCTTTTGCGGGTAGTCGATCACCTCAATCTGATCACCGTCGGGGGGCTCTGATCGTCACGTCATAGTCACACAAATGTCTGACCTCTGTGGATCATCCACACGAAGCTCCCGTCTGATCAGCTCCTCATGAATGCTAGTTCGTGATTTCACCCTTTTGATGGTAGATGTTGATCGAACTCCTTCGATCGATGTGTGCCGACTTCTTGGATGCTCTGGATCATTTGCATAGTTGCTTGAGAAGCTGATGGATCTCTTCCTAAAATTTGGTGGACTCACGACACTCGTGGCACACCAATGTCACTTCCCGAACCCTAGGTAGAAACCCTAGGGTACACACCAAAAACCCTGCGCCCAATTTTTTCTCTTTTCTTTCTTTTTCTCTCGGAAGGTTTTGGACCTTCACCTTGCACACAAGCCTTCCTCATGCCTCACTTTCTTTCTCTTAATTTTTCTATGCACACCCCACCTTTCTACCATTTTTAAAATAACATCGAACGTGTCTTATCCACGTGAGAGGATAAAGACAAGTGGTTACACATTTGAATTCAAATCAAATTTGAATTCAAACGAAAACCAACTTATCCCTATCCTTTTGGGCGTGAGAAGAGAAGGGGTGTGGCTCTTTGTGCATGGAAAATATTTCATGAGAAACCTTTTCTCATGTAAGTAATGTGGCGCACAAAATGGATAAGGATGAAGGGGCAAGTGATAAGTTATCCATTCAAATTCAAACATGCTTTGAATTTGAATAGCTAACTAATTATTTTATCCATCCATATGGTGCACAAATGAGGGCGTGGGGAAGGGTTTTGCATGAGAAAAATTTCATGAGAAGTTTCTTCTCGTGAATTCAAATGGGTGCAAGGAAGTTGGGTGTCACAGGGAATTTAAAACAAGGTGGTTTGATTCAAATTGAGCCAACCTAATCTAAATAGGTTAAGCATAACTAGAATAGATTAAACCCAACATAATTAGGCTTAATTAGGCTCAATAAAATCCTAATTAAATCAAGAATTAACTAAGCCTAACCCCTGATCAAATCAGGGACTAAACCACCTTAGCGATTAGGTCAACATTTAACCTAATCGGGTCAATCCAAACTGAATCCAATTCAATTGGACTTGATCCAAAAATAATTACTCAATCAAATTGAGTTAATTAGCGATCAAATCACTAATTAAACCTCTCATAAATATTGAGTCCAAATTCGATGGGCAATCAGGCATCAGAGACCATCGATATGAAACCCTGATCAAAGAATTCAAATTTCAAATTCAAAATTTGAAATTCAAAATTTTGATCCCGGTACCCAAAATATGTGGAACTCATGATCAGAGAATCCTAATTCTCAATCATAGAGTCCCAGACACATAAGACTCATAATCAGCCATCTGATCAGAAAGGAACCACTAATGTGTGTGACCCCGCAGGTTCGAACCTAAGCCGGTAGCACAGGAACCAATACCTGTACTAATCGAAGTGACCATCTAGCAATAGTACCCGATGATCGGATAGGTTGAATAATCACAATCACAATATTCAGAACCTATGTGAATATGGTTACCGTATAATTCATCCCTTTTGACCCCTGTGTTTAGGATGACTCAAGGTTAAACTGTCAACCCTGATGATATCATCCGAATCGTGCTCAAATCAATTAGTCCTGTGACTCCTCACTAGGACTACCCTAGCCAAGGTTTTGCTAAATTGAAACACGACTGTACACAGCTCCTAAACTGGAGTGGTCAATCCCATCTTGACACACGCACCGACAAGTCAAGTACTTGACTACACCCAGCAGCCTTCCGTCATTGAATTAGAAATTCAGGTAGTCCAGTGCCTAAGTACAGTGAGTTGCTTGCAAGTCACCGTGGCGGTCTCAGGTCAGAGGGACATTTATATCCATATCCCATCGGAGCAAATCTTGACAGCAGAAATAGCTCCGGAGTTGGTCACGTTCAGTGCAGATGTACCATTACATCTCACCTGTATGCCATAGGAGTGTCTCCACACTCTTTGGTTATGAGGACAACCAACCCATATGGCACACAACGACCTATGCTCGATACACATTGTCGTCCTTGGTAACAACGTATCATTTGGTCGCGAACATGTTTAAGGACTAAGCGACAAATCCTCCTTTGTCGAGTCTAAATAGTTCTAAGGACTTCACCACAATACAGGAGTTCATTAGAAGATGAAACATTTGTGATGAAAAAATACCAAAATAACTTTTATTTATTTATAATTCATGTACTAATACAAAAGGAGCACAACCGTCAACAGGCTGACGATTGGCTTTGGGACACTATTCCCAACAATCTCCCATTTGGCCTAAAGCCTATCGGTGCAGTATCTAATACCCATCTTTGACTTGTAGTCGTTGAACTCCTTCACCGCAATGGCTTTAGTGAATGGGTCGGTCAGGTTCTCCTTTCCGTCGATCTTCTGAAGGTCGACGTCATCTCGATCCACGATCTCCCGAATGAGATGGTAGCGGCACAAAATATGCTTCGTCCACTGGTGTGCCTTTGGTTCTTCGCCTGAGCAATGGCTCCAGAGCTGTCACAGTAGAGCAGAACTGGACCAACAAGGGAGGGTGCTACTCCGAGCTCGATGATAAATTTCCGCAGCCACACCGCTTCTTTGGCAGCATCTGATGCAGTAATATACTCCGCCTTGCATACTGAATCTGCCACAGTGTGCTGCTTGGAACTCTTCCAGCAGACAGCCCCACCATTAAGGGTAAAAATAAATCCTGACACACTCTTGCTATCATCGCGATCAGACTGGAAACTAGAGTCTGTAAACCCTATAAGTCTCAAGTCCGATTCACCATATATAAGCCACTAGTCCTTAGTATTTCTTAAATACTTCAGGATGGTTTTAACAACCTTCCAGTGATTCTCTCCTGGATCAGATTGGTATCTACTCACTACCCCTAGTGAGTATGCCACATTTGGTCGTGTACATGTCATGGCGTACATGATAGATCCCACTGCCGAAGCATATGGAATCCTACCCATACGCTCTCTCTCTTGAGGTGTTGTCGGACAATCCCTCTTCTAGAGAGAAATTCCATGGCCTATCAGTAGATAGCCTTTCTTGGAATTTTCCATGCTGAACCTTTTCAGCATAGTATCAATGTACGTGGAATGGGATAAGCCAAGCAACTTTTTGGATCTATCCCTATAGATCCTCATCCCTAGGATGTAGGAAGCTTCTCCCAGATCCTTCATGGAGAACTGTGACGATAGCTAAATCTTTATTCCCTGTAATGCAGGGACATCATTCTCGATTAAGAGAATGTCATCCACATACAATACAAGAAATACTACTACTGGACCATTAGCCCACTTATAAATGCAGGGCTCTTCTCCGTTCTTAACGAAGCCATACGTTTTGATCGTCCTATCAAAACGTATGTTCCAACTCCGAGATGCCTGCTTAAGTCCATAAATGGACCTCTGTAGCTTGTACACCTTAGACTCATCTGTGGATGTGAACCCTTCAGGTTGTATCATATACACCTCTTCGTCCAGCTCTCCGTTTAGGAAAGCTGTCTTCACATCCATCTGCCAGATTTCATAGTCCAGATGGGCAGCTATCGCAAGCATAATCCAAATGGATTTGAGCATTTCCACAGGAGAAAACATCTCGTCATAGTTTATACCATAACGTTGATGATATCCCTTGGCAACCAGATAGGCTTTATAGGTCTCCACCTTTCCGTCTGCGTCCCTCTTCCTTTTGAAGACCCATTTACACCCTATGGGTTTTACTCCTTTGGATGGGTCAACCAATGTCCACACATCGTTGACCTTCATGGACTCCATTTCGAATTTCATGGCCTCTAGTCATTTCTCAGAGTCAGGTCTCTGCATTGCATCCATGTAGGTGATCAGATCCTCATCATTTTCATCAAGTTCGACAGGATCACCATCCCGGACCAAGAAACCATAGTATCTGTCCGGTTGATGTGGTACTCTACCAGACCGCCTTAAGGGTGCATAATCAATGGGCTCCGGATCTGATCTAATCAAATCCGGTTCAGGTTCAGTAACATGTGTCGGTTTTTTCACCTGTCGAACTTCGTCAAGTTCGACCTTAGAGGCAACAGTTTTTTCACTAAGAAACTCCTTTTCTAAAAAAATTATCTTAAGGCTAACAAACACTTTTTGCTCATCAGCAAGGTAGAAATAATACCCTTTGGTCTCTTTTGGGTACCCAATAAAATTATACTTGTCAGACCTAGGTCCAAGCTTGTCTGTAATTAAACATTTAACATAAGTCGGACACCCCCAAACCCTAAGGTGCGAGAGTACTGGCTTACGTCCTATCCATATCTCATATGGCGTTTTGGCTACAGACTTACTCGAAACTCTATTTAGAAGGTAACAAGCCGATTCGAGCGCATATCCCCAGAGAAAGATCGGCAGACCAGCAAACCCCATCATGGATCGAACCATGTCTAACAGGGTCCGATTCCTCCTTTCAGACACACCATTATGCTGTGGTGTTCTAGGAGGAGTCCACTGAGAGAGAATCCCATTCTCCCTTAGATACGTCAGAAACTCATTGGAAAGATATTCACCTCCTCGATCAGATCGAAGAGTTTTAATACACTTCCCAGTTTATTTTTCTACCTCATTTCAGAATAGTTTGAACATTTCAAATGATTCCGACTTATGCTTCATTAAATAGACATACCCATACCTAGATAGGTCATCTGTGAAGGTTATGAAGTAGAAAAATCCACCTCTTGCACTTGAGCTCATGGGTCCACATACATCAGAATGTACCAGACCTAAGAGTTCACTGGCTCGCTCACCTTTTCCAGTAAAAGGTGACTGGTCATCTTCCCAAGAAGACAGGACTCACAAGTTGGAAGTGATTCACAATCACTAACTTCAAGAATTCTTTCTTGAGCCAACCTGTTTATCCTGTTCTTATTGATATGACCTAGCCTACAGTGCCAAAGGTAAACTTCTGACACTTTATCTATTCTAGAGCGTTTACCGAAGTTTTGAACCACATTAACAGGCTGTGATAGTAAGTAAATTCTATTATTTAATTATCCAACAAATATTGTAACACCATTCAAAATGATATTGCAAATATTTTTTTTTATTAAAAAATCATAACCGTACATGGCCAAAAGGCCTACAGAAATAATATTTAATAAAAAACTTGGACAATAGTGACATTCACTCAGAATTACATTACGAGAATTGATTACAAGACTCATGATTCCTAAAGCTAGAACTGGAACTTTGCTTCCATCTCCAACATTCAGGAACCTCTCGCCTTCATCAAATCTCCTATTGACCTGCAGACCCTGCATCGAATTACAAATATGATAAGGGCTTTCGGTATCCAATACCCAGGCAGTAGTATCACAAATCAAAAAGTTGCAAGGAGTTATCATATAATTACCTTGCTTTTTCTTTGGCCTGTTCGGGTCCAGGGAGGCAATGTATTGAGGACAGTTCCTCTTCCAATGCCCCTGCTTCTTGCAAAAGAAGCACTCCGTCTGGCTCTGATCGTGCTTGCGCTTCTTGATCTGACCCTGTGCTACTGTCCCAGCATGAGATTGCACCTTCTTATTTTTCTTCTTCTTGTTCTTCTTCCCTTTCTCAAAGGGTTGACGACGAGAAGAAGACCCTCCCACTATATTCACCGACTCCTTATGGAGTTGGTGATCCTTCTCAAAGTTCTGCAGCAACCCCAACAATTCATGGTAGTTTACTGCAGGCTTTGTCATTCGAAAATGAGTAAGAAATGGGAGGAAGGACTTGGGCAAGGAATTAAGGATCGCATCCTTATCGAGCTGCCGTGCAGAGGAAAGCCCAATTTGCTTAGCTGCTCAATCATCTCAATCATGTACAGTACATGATCAGTGACTGAGGCCCCATCCCTCATCCGAGCATTGAAAATGGCACAACTAGTTTTGTGCCTTTCAACGTCGTCAGGCATGCCAAAAGAGTCGTTCAACATTTGAAGCATCTCCGGTGGCTGGGCATTCTCAAACCTTCAGCTGAACTCGTCATTCATTGCTGCCAGTATAATACATCGAATGGTGGTGCGGTCATTGAGCCACTTCAAGTAAGTGTCTCGGATCGCCTTACTAGCGTTCGGAGCTGGCTCCTCAGGTGTTGGATCCGTTACTACATAAAGGATCCGCTCATGCTCAAGGATAATTTTCAATTTTCGATACCAGCTATCGAAATTGGGTCCCATGAGCTTGTCATTATCTAATAATGATCGGAGCGACAGGGTAGTGGCCATAGCTGCATAAAGAAAAATGAGACCTCTATTAGTACATAAATTAATACTAAAGACTTGGACTTTAGTCTAAAGTTTTTTCCAATATTTTTACAAACTGGTAGCCTCATCCTCCAATTCGAAGAATTACTTTAATTCCTTAATGGGTACTAGAATCCACACAGACTACACACGAGCCCAACTTTGGTTGGTCAACCCATGTGCATCTATGGGTAGGTTCTTAACCAGTTGTTTCTCTAAACAACTTCTAGTAATTGATTTTGCCCCAGAACCTAATCAGTAGGCTTTGGCCTCCACGTGAAAAGATCTGGTTAGGTCCAACTATTAACTTAATTTAGTGCATCGGATCAATAAATGATCAGGCCCGACTTTGGCCGGCCAACCTAACCACCATCAGAAAGACTCAATCAAATTATCATATTATGAATAATAATTCTATTAGCCAATGAGCACCAGGCCTTTGGGCCTCCAATGATCATTGAACTAATGGACTCATTATCACTCACTTAATGGGAGGCTATGACTTAGTTATCATTATAACTTAATCATTTTAGGGACCTAATAATTTTGAAGATTTTATTAAAGAATAGTAGAGAAGATATCATCCAGCCAATTTCAATCCTCCCACTGACTTCACCAAGTCAGATTAAAAAAGGATTTAATTAAAGCTGGCATTAGGAGCACCTAAATCAGTCACACTGATTTACCTAATGACATGGGTGAGCTCTAATTACCAAGTGATCTAATCAAAATCTAACTTACCAGATTGGCCAGGTAAGTGAGATCAGTGGTGGGGATTTGCCATTAACTCGTCAATGATCGAATCAATGCGAGTAGCTCCCACTTAAGAACCACTGATCAAAACTGCCGAACTTACCTTAGACACCAACCGGTTCATTAGTTTTAATTTTGATCAACTTAGTAAATAGGGCTCCACCACGTAGCCATGAATTAAGTCCATCTTGGTCTAGTTAAAGATATGGACCCATTCAACTACAACTATTAAAGTTGAGTCTAGAGTATCCTTGACCTAATCTAATTCAACTTTTGATTAGATTTGACCAATTACTCCATTTAGTCCATTTTTTAAGCTAACCTTAGGTCTAACCTAATAATGGACCTAACTTATCTAACCCATTGACCCACAAGTTTATGCGATTGTCTTAGGTCTTAATTCACAATTCTAGACCTACTAAACATCACTTAATTCTTTTAATTAAGTACTTGGGCTGATGGGTCAGGGTTTGGCATTTTGAAAATAAATTTTCAAATTTTGAAAGATTTTATTTTCTGTTCACCAAATGTGTTGACTCATTTCACAAACGGATCAGCATATTTCATAAATAGCAATCTCATTGCTCATTTCATAACAGAAAATAACTCAAAATAAATCATGATTTTTTTTTTTTATTTTTTAGATCTAATCTAACACATTCATGATAAATTTTTTAATTAAGTCCTTTCACTACTTCATCGGCATGGGATATAATTGCATCGGCACCCCTACCGCCATAGGAGACCCCATCGAATGGGAAGAGAGGGCCTTTAAATCCTACTTTTCTCCTATGATCGGACGGCCATGGCAACCAACCTAATTAGATTACTTGCTACTTGGATCAAGTATATCTAAATATACCAATTTCAAAATTTAAATATTGAATTTCAAATTTCAAATTTTATATTTTAATGAATTTTGAATTTCAAATTTAAACTTATAGATTACACCTTAATCTATGCATGCATATGTATATCATATTCTAGAACCATGCTCTGATACCATTTGAAGCAAAAATTTAGTGCAGGGGCAAAATGGTAATTTTAAAACTTTTTCAAAATTACTATTTTACAGTAGAATTATTAATTAATCTCATTAATTAATACTAATTTACCCTACACTAGGATCTAAATATGATACAACAGAATGTATTTAAATTTAAAATTCAAATTTGAATCAGTAAACCTTTTACAGTACTGTGTTCAGAACACATCACCTTTTGCGGGTAGTCGATCACCACAATCTAATCACTGTCGGGGGGCTCTGATCACCACGTCGCAGCCACACAAATGTCTGACCTCTGTGGATCGTCCACACGAAGCTCCCGTCTGATCAGCTCCTCACGAATGCTAGTTCGTGATTTCACCCTTTTGATGGCAGATGTTGATCGAACTCCTTCGATCGATGTGTGCCGACTTCTAGGATGCTCTGGGTCATCTACATAGTTGCTTGAGAGGCTGATGGATCTCTCCCTAAAATTTGGTGGACTCACGACACTCGTGGCACACCAATCTCACTTCCCGAACCCTAGGTAGAAACCCTAGGGTACACACCAAAAACCCTACGCCCAATTTTTTCTCTTTTCTTTCTTTTTCTCTCGGAAGGTTTTGGACCTTCACCTTGCACACAAGCCTTCCTCACGCCCCACTTTCTTTCTTTTAATTTTTTTGTGCATGCCCCACCTTTCTGCCATTTTTAAAACAACGTCGAACGTGTCTTATCCGCGTGAGAGGATAAAGACAAGTGGTTACACATTTGAATTCAAATCAAATTTGAATTCAAACGAAAACCAACTTATCCCTATCCTTTTGGGCGTGAGAAGAGAAGGGGCGTGGATCTTTGTGCGTGGAAAATGTTTCACGAGAAACCTTTTCTCGTGTAAGTAATGTAGCGCACAAAATGGATAAGGATGAAGGGGCAAGTGATAAGTTATCCATTCAAATTCAAACATGCTTTGAATTTGAATGGCTAACTAATTATTTTATCCATCCATATGGTGCACAAATGAGGGCGTGGGGAAGGGTTTTGCATGAGAAAAATTTCACGAGAAGTTTCTTCTCGTGAATTCAAATGGGTGCAAGGAAGTTGGGTGTCGCAGGGAATTTAAAACAAGGTGGTTTGATTCAAATTGAGCCAACCTAATCTAAATAGGTTAAGCACAATTAGAATAGATTAAACCCAACATAATTAGGCTTAATTAGGCTCAATAAAATCATAATTAAATTAGGAATTAACTAAGCCTAACCCCTGATCAAATCAGAGACTAAACCACCTTAGCGATTAGGTCAACATTTAACCTAATCGGGTCAATCCAAACTGAATCCAATTCAATTGGACTTGATCCAAAAATAATTACTCAATCAAATTGAGGTTAATTAGCAATCAAATCACTAATTAAATCTCTCATAAATATTGAGTCTAAATCCGATGGGCAATCAGGCATCAGAGACCATCGATATGAAACCCTGATCAAAGAATTCAAATTTCAAATTCAAAATTTGAAATTCAAAATTTTGATCCCGATACCCAAAATGTGTGGAACTCATGATCAGAGAATCCTAATTCTCAATCATAGAGTCTCAGACACATAAGACTCATAATCAGCCATCTGATCAGAAAGGAACCACTAATGTGTGTGACCCCACAGGTTCGAACCTAAGCCGGTAGCACAGGAACCAATTCCTGTACTAATCGAAGTGACCATCTAGCAATGGTACCCGATGATCGGATAGATCGAATAATTGTAATCGCAACATTCAGAACCTACGTGAATATGGTTACCATATAATTCATCCCTTTTGACCCCTGTGTTTAGGACGACTCAGGGTAAAACTGTCAACCCTGATGATATCATCCGAATCGTGCTCAACTCAATTAGTCCTGTGACTCCTCACTAGGACTACCCTGGCCAAGATTTTGCTAAATTGAAACACGACTGTACACAGCTCCTAAACTGGAGTGGTCAATCCCATCTTGACACACGCACCGACAAGTCAAGTACTTGACTACACCCAGCAGCCTTCCATCATTGAATTAGAAATTCAGGTAGTCCAGTGCCTAAGTGCAGTGAGTTGCTTGTAAGTCACCGTGACGGTCTCAGGTCGGAGGGACATTTATACCCATATCCGATCGGAGCAAATCTTGTTAGCAGAAATAGCTCCGGAGTTGGTCACGTTCAGTGCAGATGTACCATTACATCTCACCTGTATGCCATAGGAGTGTCTCCACACTCTTTGGTTATGAGGACAACCAACCCATATGGCACATAATGACCTATGCTCGATAAACATTGTCATCCTTGGTAACAACGTATCATTTGGTCGCGAACATGTTTAAGGACTAAGCGACAAATCCTCCTTTGTCGAGTCTAAATAGTCCTAAGGACTTCACCACAATACAGGAGTTCGTTAGAAGATGAAACATTTGTGATGAAAAAATACCAAAATAACTTTTATTTATTTATAATTCATGTACTAATACAAAAGGAGCACAACCGTCAACAGGCTGACGATTGGCTTTGGGACACTATTCCCAACAGATGTACCCTACATCTCACCTACATGCCATACCAGTATCTCCATACCATTTGATTATGAGGATAATCAACGCATGTGGCACACAACGATCTATACTTGATATCGCTATCATCCTAGTAATAGCGTATAGTTTGATCTTGAACCAATTTAAAGACTATGCGATAAATCTTTCTTTATCAATCAAAATAATCCTAAGAACTTCATCACAACATAGGAGTTCATTAGAAGATGTATCTTTGTGATGAAAAATATCAAATAATTTTTATTATTTATCAATTCATATACATTTATAATTAGCACAATCGTCAAATGATTGACTTTAAGATTAATTCCCAACATCAAAGATTTCAGATTTATATCTCATACACATATCCATACCATGACTAATCATCAATAAAGGTAATAAAGTAGAGATAATCTTCCTTGACTGGCTCATCAAAAGGATCGTACACATCAAATGTGCATCAGGGTAAGTATCTCAGCGGTCCTATCCCCTTGTCCCATAAAGGACTACTTATTCATTTATTTACAAAGAGATGATTCATAAACTAGATATGACTCAACAATCAATGAGCCCAAAAGTCTATGTTTCTCCAGTCAGTAAATCATTTCTTCTCCTATATGACCTAACCTTGGTACCACATATATATACTTCAGATTTATCTCTCTAGATCTCTCAGACCCAATGGCATTCACTGTTTGCTCAAGTAAGTTCATAAATGTATCACCATACAAATGATAGAGAACTAAATCTAAACACTAGTCATAGAGGTTACGTGCCCACGGCCACAGTACAACTCTTATCCCATTGCCAACTCGAAGGGTTAATTCACCTTTTCTCAACCCTTTACATTCCCTTAGACCCCATATTGAAGTGCATAAATATGCACTAGACTCTAATACTCAACTGGAAGAAGAGAAAATCGTAAGATCAATTTTGAGCAATTTCGATATGCCTTCCAAAGGTATGTCTTTATTTCTTTAGACTCTTCAGATATATACCTCTAAACTTTTCAAGGTCCCTTAATTACCAACATATCAACCAATTTAGATAAGGTGCTATAACTGTTATTCATATGGTAGTTTCATAAACTACCCATATGAGTCAGGAAGGGATTGTAGGATCAAATCTACTGATAATTTCTTGTGATGGTCATGTCAAGCTTCTCAAGCTCCTCAATATCCTTGATCATTAGACAAACTGCCCATCACACATCTTATGTACTGTGCGACTCTGATTACCTCATAACTGTTGTAGATGAGTCAGCATGTCATTGGTAGTCTACATATCCTTATGCACGTATTAGAGTTCATCAACCATGGACTCCAATTTATAGCACCTAACTTTATTGTCATTGTCTGGCCATTTATCAAGTATAGCTCATTGACTATGGATTGGATAGGTTGATGACATAGAGATAACCTAGTCATGAATATGGCTTAATTTTCTAGAAACTAAGAACAATTCTTAGGTTTTTGAGGTAGAGTATGTAATTGATTTTAGTTAAGCAATTGATATCTAGGATTCGAACTAGAGAGTTAGAAGTTGACATAATAAACTGCAGAGAGTAAAGATTCTAATTAGATGATTGTACTTGTAAATATTTGCTCTAGAGACTTTAAAAATAAACAAAAGCTCCCACTAAATTTTCATCTCTCACATTTTTTGGGTGGAGAAACAAAAATCTATATGTGACAACTAGAGCTTTTAGTGGGGTTGCGGTTCCACTGATGTACGGTATCTCACCTAATAGTTATTGGTGATATGTATACCAATGCGTGAACAACTCTTTGTCTAAATATTTCTCTAAACATGATGCAACGACTTGATCTCTAAGTCTTATAGCTTCACTTAATAGTTATTGGCATATTTCTTAATTAAGTTAGACCCACCGATCACCAGCAAGCGCAAAGCCATCATTGGGTCCCTGACCTAATAGTTATTGGGCCCAACCTCATTTTTACCTCAGGACATCAAATGCTAATAGAGTGGTTGTGTCTTCTCAATACAACCAAACCACTGTAACCAGTCGAGAATGATCAACGTCAGAATGGCACCTGCATCTCTACAATGGTGGAAGACCACTAGACTTAATATTTAGTGAAGAGATTTATGTTTAGGTCTCTTCTAAGTCAGTACATCTGATGTTTGACTGTCAGGTTTAGATCAGCACAATCTCATATCTGACTAACCTAGTCAGTATGGGTGAACATGAATGACCAAGCAATCTTATTCAATTCATAATCGATCAAATTGGTCAGGTAAGTGAGATTGATGGGAGGGTAAGCCAATGCTTGCCTTAGACACCATCGAAATGGTCAGGTAAGCATGCTTTCAATTAAAAACCACCGATTGAGTTGTCAACTTATTTTAGACACCAATTGGTCAATTAAAATCAAATAGGTCAGCCTAGTTACTCAGGCTTGATTTAATCAATTCACATCACATATGAATCTATTTGACCAACTATAATTAAACTTAATTTTGAGCCCCTTTGATCAAATCCCAACCAACTTTTGATTTAGTTTGATCAACTGCTCAAAATCGAAAAGGATTTCAACCTGATCTAATCAATGACCCTAATTGTAGTCAAGTCACTAGTCCTAATTTGTTCAATTCCTATCCAAAACCCCATATTTTATGTAATAAAATTTAGATTTTAAATTCAAAATTTTACATCTTTTAATTTCAAATCTTAATTCTTAATTAAGTGCATTATTAATATGGGTTTAATTTAGATGTCAAAATAATTTTGAATCTAAACTAATTTAAATTGTATCTCATATAATTTTCTATCTGCAGAATTGAGTGGACTCACCCTGGTACTCGAGTCGACTTACCATAGTGAGTTGGTTCGACTTTAAGACTGAGTCAACTCACCTATGATGAACAGAAACCTGTAGGCTACAACCAATAGAATTGAGTCAGCTCATCTGCAAATGAGCTGACTCACTAAGGTCTCGAGTCGACTTGTCAAGGACTCGAGTCGACTCATCAGAGACTTGAGTCGACTCAAACAGAAAATGAGTCATCTCGATAGACGTGCCAACTGTAGTTTCATGATTTCATGCAAACAAATCCTAAGATTTTGGTTCTAAAATTTTATAGAAATTAAGTTTTAGATTATTTGCCAAAAACTATATATCACATATATTATTTTTTGATCTAAAACTAATAAAAACACATATCTAATACATTCATAATCAGATCCAAAAGATGTATGCAATATAATATTCTATTTGTGGTTCTTCTTCATGAGATGTGATCACAGCGGCACCCCTACACGTCATAAGAAAATCCATCGATTAGATAGAAGAGGGACTTTAATCTCTGCTTCCTCTTATGATTGGACGGTCATGATGATTAACTCAATCTAAGTACTAAGCTATGAAGAGATTTTAATCTAACATAACAAATATGTATAACAAATTAAATATCAGATCTATGAATAAAAATTTAAATCTATGCATGCAATTATATATCACATATGTGAATAAAATTCTGCAACAAACTTAGATCCAAATCAAACCCTACTTGATGTCTTCAGATCAGAAACTAATTTCAGATCTGAAGTAATCATGATTTATTTCAGATCTAAAATAATTTTAGATCTGAAACAACCTTGTAATCAGATTATAACATGCAAAAATTTTCAAATCTAACTATTGTTAACGTGCTACATTGTTTTAGGCAATGGTTTGTTAGAACAATGTCTAGTAGTTAACTAATCTTCATATCTGATTTCTACAAATCAGATTTCAGATCTGAATTAGTTCGTATTCATATATGAAACCTAGCTCTAATACCACTATTAGAAAATGCAGTGGTTTCATATGTGTAATTTTTAAAATTTTTTAAACATCAGTCTATGTACAATGGAAATAAAATAAATTAAAATATTTTTAATTTAAAATACATATCAGATCACATCTAAAAACCATGCAATGGATCTTCATATGAATACCAAATTAAAAATCTAAAATCTGAAATAAGAAAACAAAAGTAAATAGGAGATCCGATCTCCATACTTGTGCTTTCTTTTGGATCCTGCGGATGTCTAGGGTTCCAGTCGTAGCCACGTACATATCCGACCTCTGTTGGTATCCACACAGAGATGATCCTGATCGAAACTCTGAAGCTCCCATAGTGCTAGCTTCCTTGCAGACTTCATTCCTCAGCTTGGATCTGGGCTTCTTCTTTTAGATCTTGAAGAAGACAAAAGACTGCATGAACCCTTTCATGCAGATCTGATGGGATCTAAACTAGATGCTAAGAAAAGATGAAAAACTCTTTTTTCTTTGTAAAACTAATAAAAACACATATCTAATACATATATAATCAGATCAAAAAGATGTATCTAATACAATTTTTTGTTCATAGTTCTTCTCCACGAGATGTGATCACAGTGATGAAAAAATAGTGCCCTACAAACTAATCACATAGATAATGCAAAAAAAATTTTTTGTGATATCTTTCTACTTATTTGCATGGCATTGATTATTTTATTCATGAGGTATTATATTTTATCATTTGCTACATTATATTTTTATGATTATAATAAATCTCATAGATTAGGATAATAATTTTAGGATCATGATGAGATCATATTAATGAGATCTAAAATCTTGATAGTCCAAATCTAAAATATTCTCAATCATTGGATCATCGAGTTGGAGATCGATGATGTCGGTAAGACTGATACATCCTATGTATGCTCGATGGAGAGGATGATTGATCTCACAATCACTTGTGTGGTGATACTAATACAAAGATGTAGGTACTTATTAGAGAATGAGTTCACTGAACTGATCTACAAGGAGAACATCTGATGGAGTCTTACAGTATGTCGACAGATGGTTCTCCAATGGGAGTGGTGCAAGTGATTTTTTGATCTGAGATCACCATGATACCTTATGTATATGGATCCTTACTTTGATTTATTCCCTAGCATGTCACTTTGAGATGTGTGTGGGATATTTTGGGTCTGGTGAAGTATGCATGGAGGTTGTGAGTGGTCAATAAGAAATTGATCACTCTTTGTAGGAGGAGAGAACATCCTATGTGATCTCATAGGATGATGACTCTGAAAGTCTCTGACCAGAGCAAGGATGAACAGTAAAAAAAAATTCTACTGGTTCATCAATTGAGTCATCATCATCAGATCGAGATATATATGGATAGGTATTTGAGCTTGATATGATTCCATACCCATGGCCTGTCTACGATGTTGTATGATCGAAGGATTGAATTGTATGGTAACTCACCATGAAAGGATAATTTTGATATCTCTATCAAATTTTATATCTTCTAGATAGTCATGACACATTGCTAGATATCAATCTTGACTTGTGAACTTACATAAATTAAAAATATTTAATTCAAAAATTAATTAGAAGGTGTTCTAATTAATTGATGTCATTAGGCTGACCTAATCATATTAGGTCACAAGTTTGAGTCCACTACTGGCTAGATATGGAACCCATTGGGTCACACACAATAGAGACTTGATCTTGATCTAATTTATTTAGATTTATTATAAATCTTATGGGTTAATTAAATTGCTAGCATATGAATTAATCCAAATTTTCAATTTGGTTCAGTGTGAAGGTGTTTGTGCTAAACACAACCTTAATGCCTTGACCTAATAGGATTAGGTTCAAACTTTTGGTTTCTTGGTTTGGCTAACCAATCCATTTGAAAATATTTCATCTGGAATAAACCTTCTCCATGACATATCACATCCAAGAAATAAAAGCCATGCCACTTTTGTTTTAGGTGTTAAGAAGGAGTCCTTCTTAAATACTCCTCCTAATTTCCTTCTTATCTTTCCATGTAATGCATTATTCCATGTGCCATCAGATGGCACTTGGGATTATGTAGGCACAGAAGATGAAGAGTCCTTCTGTATGAAGGAACTCTCATGCCATTTAATTGGAACGCCTATTTATAATTGGCATTATGAGAAGGAAGAGTCCTTCTCATTTACTTCTCTTAAATTTTTTGTTTTTTTCCAAGCCATTTAAGTATGAACGCACCATCAGATGGCATCATGGAATATGGATGCAGAAAGGAGAGTCCTTCTACTTATGAAACACCTCTTATTCCATGCCTATTAATTATCTCCATATGGAAATGTTTAACACCAAGTGTTGGCATCTTTTGGAAAGTGTGGCACCTCTTCTTATCCTATAAATAAGGGGTGCCTCATATGGATAAAGGATGGAGAGAAAAAATTCTGTTTGGGCATGGGATCAGAAGAGAAAAGAAAAAGGAAAGTAAGGAAAAAGAATGTAAAGAAAAGGGAAAGAAAGAAAAATAGAAAGTGAGGAAGAATTAGAAAGGAGAATGTCTACCTTTCTTAGAAATAAAAATTTTCAACTGTTGGATTTTCTAATGTATTTTGTGTGGTGAGATCTTTTGAGAAAAGATTTTTAGTGTAGCTCTGGTGGAGATTTTGAAGGCATACACATAGTGGTGCAACCCATTCTTTAGAAGGATGATCAGCAGCGAACTTGCGAAGATGGCTGCAACACTACATCAAATTGAGAAGGGCCCTGATCTGTCCCGTGTGGATCACCATTGGAGGACTTCTACTTTGGAGTCTTGTGGAGATCCTTCTATTATTAGATCCTCATCTTCATGTTTGGTATATGATATCTGATCCCTTGTTAATATACATGCTTATATTATTTGATTGTAATCATCAAAGTGTTCCTAAGATTTTGTGTTTTAGTAGTCCTATTTAATTGTTAACCTTATTTTCAATAATTGAATGCATAAAAAAAATTTTAAAATCTTTACTCCACTGCATCATCAGAATCCAACAGTGGTATCAGAGCCACCCTTTATTGATTCAATCAAACATCATGTTATTATTGTGATACAGATTAGATCTAGTTCATTTCATGTCAAAAATTAGATTTTTTGAATGATATTTAATTGATATTTCTAATGCATCCTTTATTAATGATAAATATTATCAGTCCATGATCAAACTTAGATATGAGATTTCATGGTCTTTAAACTTGTGTGACAAGTTTAAGTTACATTCTATGATTTGATTTTCTATGTAGTTATAGATCCAGTGTATGTGATGCGCGAAGCCTTGGAATGATACATTGAATGTATATTGCCAAGACTTAGGGTCCTTGCATTTGATGCATTCACCTAAGTTTCAAGGGCCGACAATCATGTTATTGGGTACTCACCATTGTGGATCTTCCATCTTGGTTGTTGTCCTAGGTATATATGGGGCCATAAAATTTTTGATCATAAAAAGGATGCTTCAGATATGGATTAGGATTTTTGCCGATGGATTTATTTTTTAACTATAATTCATTGATCTAATGTGATTAGAATTTATGATTATAGATTAAACCAAATTTATAGTTCTAATTTGATTAAAAATTATGTTTAATTTAGGTTGATCAAATTATCATTGATCTAATTTGATTAGGATATGAGTCATAGTTGATTGAATCTTTGTTAACCTAATTGAATTTTGGTTAATCTAAGAATTGGTCAACTCAACTCAAAAGGATGACAAATGATTGACTTAATATTTTAATTGGATCAAGAGTTGAATCTGAATAAAAAAAAACCCTTGATGGATTCTATGCCCATATATTTAAACATCTTCATTGACATGTTTATGAATGATATCACAATTAAGATAACATGAGAAGTTTATTATCATTGTTTATAATAAAATTCATGATGAGTGGTTATGGACTATTGTACATCTATGTGATGGACGTACGCATGAATGCTTCCATATTGACTGATCATATAAATGTATTTGCAATGGTTGCAAAAGGGGCTAGGTGCTCCTGATGTATTGTATTATCAGCTGTATCTTTTTGTTGTATTTTTTCAACTGTTGATTGAGACTTTTACATATTGATGTAAAATTATGAAAAGAAATTATTTAAAAATAGATAAAAATTATTTTTTTTTATTTTTAGATAAAGATCGAGCATTTATGGAAGTCTTCATGGAGATGAAGACTGGATTACCAGGCATTTGAAGAGCAGAGGTACATTAAGATTGACCATGATATGGTTCAATCTATGATGCACCTAGGGTTAGACCCATATACCATCCTGTGGCTCGGATGATTTTTTAGAAGTCCTTAACTATTAGTTTTCCTTTATATGCTCTTACAAGCTAGTAGTAAGAATTAAAATTTAGATTGCATATGATGCATTTGTATATATTTTGGATGTACTGAGACCTAAATCTCTCATTTAAATTATATTAAATTATAATGGTGAAGTGTTAAAAACACTACCCATGCCTTCTGTTGGGTATAAAATACCCGCAGCCGAAATCAACAGCAGAACGGCTCCGCCTGGACTCCTACGGGAGCCGGGCTCCTCCATCAACAGCAGAACGACTCCGCCCGGACTCCTACGGGAGCCGGGCTCCTCCATCAACAGCGGAACGACTCCGCCCGGACTCCTACGGGAGCCGGGCTCCTCCATCAATAGCGGAACGACTCCGCCCGGACTCCTACGGGAGCCGGGCTCCTCCATCAACAGCAGAACGGCTCCGCCCGGACTCCTACAGGAGCCGGGCTCCTCCATCAACAGCAGAACGACTCCGCCTGGACTCCTACGGGAGCCGGGCTCCTCCATCAACAGCGGAACGGCTCCGCCCGGACTCCTACGGGAGCCGGGCTCCTCCATCGACAGTAGAACGGCTCCGCCCGGACTCCTACGGGAGCCGGGCTCCTCCATCGACAACAGAACGGCTCCGTCCGGACTCCCATGGGAGCCGGGCTCCTCCATCAGTAGCAGGGCGGCTCCGTCCGGACTCCTACGGGAGCCAGGTTCCACCTGCAACTTCGGCTCCGAGAGGGTTCCACCCGGACTCCCACGGGAGCCAAGCTCTGACCTCAGTCTCCGACCTCAGTATCGGCTACTGGAAACGGACTCCACCCACGACCTCAACCAAAGGGGGGACTCCTCCCGGACTCCTGCAAAGGCCGAACTCCGACCACTACCGAGCCTTGATCAACGGATCCGCGTCCCTTGGCAGATAACAATAACAGCCATGGACCTGTTCCACTTCCTGTGGCAGATTCCGTGCGGCTCCACCACCCCCTGCGACGGACCCACTACTCTCTGACAGGCTGCACAATGGCCACGATTCTGCTCCGCTCCCTGTGGCAGGTGCTGCACGATCCCACTACTCGCTGACAACTAGCGGCAACGGACGCCGCCCCACTACCTACAACAGGCCCTACATGGCGGGCTATGGTGATAGCCACGGGTCTACCCCACTATCTTTCGCAATCAATTCCCCTGACCATGGGCGGCCCGCTACCAGGCGGTTACAAATGTCGCCATCAATCCTTTGCCTCCTCCGCCTATAAAAGGGAGACCCAGATATGTTATTCTTTAAGCTCATTTCTTATCTCAAAACTCTGCTAAATTCTCCATTCGAGCACTCCATTCTTGTTGAGGCAGAGAACTGACTTGAGCGTCGGAGGGTCTTGCCGGAGCAACCCCACCTCCAGTTTAGACTTCCTTTGCAGGTCCCGACGGCGACCGCGACTTCCCCGACTTCAGCTTCTCCGGCGCAAGCAAATTTTTGCACCAACAGGATTGGCGCTAGAGGAAGGGCACGTGTCTTCGCAGCACCCTTGTTCTTGAAGGAGCGCTCAACGGACCCGCTTCCGGCCATCTTTTCCGGCATCCAATCCCTTTTTTCCCATCCGATGCCCTCTCGCGAGGTTTCTGCACAACTACCTCCGGCTATGGTTGCTGATAAAGGGTGGCCGGATGACCAGTCTTCGTCGGATCCCGTCAACGTCATCTCGGGGGAATCCCGACAGGATGCAATCAGCACATCAGCTGCACCCATCAAGCGGCAAAAAGTTGAAGAGCCCATAGCCTTCACTGAAGAAGACGCCCAGGGAGTCCAATTCAATCATAACGATGCGGTCGTAGTTTCCTTGAACATAGCAAATTATGACGTCCGTCGCATTCTCGTCGACAACGGAAGTTCGGCCGACATCTTATTCTACAGTGCCTTTTCGAGAATGGCCACTCTTGGCGGTCGTCTAAGGCCGATGTGCTCCCCCTTGATAGGGTTTACTGGTGACGCCGTTCCGACGGAAGGAATGATAGCTCTAACTGTGACCGCGGGTCAGCGTCCAAAGCAGTCCAGAGCCCTGGTGAATTTCCTGGTGGTAAAGGCGCCATCTGCCTACAATGCAATTCTTGGCCGACCCGGCCTCAATGCCCTCAGAGCCGTTGTTTCAACCTACCATTTGAAATTAAAGTTCCCCACCGACGAGGGGATCGGAGAAGTCCGGGGAGACCAGGCGCTGGCCAGGCACTGCTACAATATTGCCCTGCAAAGAAGCGATCAAGCGGACCTCTGTCCAGTCGACAGGTTGGATGCGCGCGATGACCTCACTGAAGAGAGGGGCGGTCCGATCGAGGACCTAATACCAATTCCTTTGAATGATGGGAATGCGGAGCATGTGGTGTTAATCGGTTCCAACCGGAAGGAGGAGATGCGGACGCATCTCGTGGATTTCCTCTGAAGGAATGCGGAAGTTTTCGCATGGGTCCCGACGGATATGCCGGGGATTGACACAGAAGTCATGGAACATCATCTGGCGATCGACCCTAAACATCGGCCAACAAAAGAAAAAATCTGGAGTCATGCCCCGGAGCGGCAGAAGGCAATAGCCGAGGAAGTGGATAAACTTCTCAAGGCCGGATTCATCAGGGAGGTCAATTATCCCGAGTGGATCTCCAATGTAGTCTTGGTCAAGAAAGCAAACGGCAAGTGGAGGATGTGTATCGACTTCAAAAAGCTGAACAAAGCTTGCCCAAAGGATAGCTACCCCCTTCCCAGGATCGACCAACTGGTGGACGCTACCTCGGGCCATGAACTTCTCACTTTCATGGACGCATTCTCCGGCTATAACCAGATTAGAATGGCATCGGAAGATGAAGAGAAGACTGCTTTCATCACTAATCACAGCCTTTACTGCTACAAGGTTATGCCGTTCGGCCTTAAGAACGCGGGCGCAACCTATCAACGACTGGTGAACAAAGTCTTCAAGGAGCAGATCGGCCGGAATATGGAGGTTTATGTGGACGATATGCTCGTGAAAAGCAGGTCTTCCGAAAATCATGTCGCCGACCTCGAGGAAACCTTTGACGCTCTTCGGAAGTATAGAATGAAGCTGAACCCGACCAAATGCGCCTTTGGGGTAACCTCAGAAAAGTTCCTGGGCTTCATGGTGTCGGGGCGCGGGATCGAGGTCAATCCGGAGAAAATTCACACCATCCAAAATATGACTGCCCCAAGTTCGATCAAAGAGGTTCAATGCCTCACGGGAAGAGTCGCGGCTCTTAATCGCTTTGTCGCTAGGTCGGTCGAACGATGTCTGCCCTTCTTTCAAACCCTCAAGCAGCCGAAGAACTTCTGTTGGACCTCTGAATGCCAACAGGCATTCGAAGAATTAAAAAGCTACCTTAGCTCGCCCCCACTGCTGGCGAAGCCCGAGCCCAAGGAGAAATTATTTTTGTACCTGGCAGTCTCTCCCACAGCCCTTGCAGCTGTCCTTGTTAAAGAGGAAATGAAAGTCCAGCGACCGGTCTACTACATTAGTCACGTATTGAGGGACGCCGAGACCAGGTATACTAAATTAGAAAAACTGACCTACGCCTTGTTGATTGCAGCTCGGAGACTCCGGCCTTACTTTCAAGGGCGCACGGTAACGTTACTCACCGACCAATCGATCAAGGCGATTTTGCACCGAGCTAATATCTCCGGGAGAATGGCGAAATGGGCCATCGAGCTCACAGAATTCGACATCAACTACAAACCTAGACCGACGATAAAAGCCCAAGTGTTGGCGGATTTCATAGCAGAATGCACCATCCCTGAGGAGGCCGAACCTGAGCAAAACAAAATTGATGACCTGAGGACTCAACCGAACTCCCCTGACGAAGAAGCCAATTCCTCCGATAGCTTTTGGACCCTCCATGTGGACGGATCGTCCAACATGGCAGGCGCGGGTGCAGGCCTGATCTTGACCAGCCCGGAGGGAGTCGTTGCGGAGTACGCTCTACGTTTCGAATTCCCCGCAACAAACAATGGAGCGGAGTATGAAGCTCTGATCGCAGGATTGAGGATCGCCAGGGAGCTCGGGATAGGTCAGCTCCGGGTGCACAGCGATTTCCAACTTGTGGTGGGGCAAGTCAGCGGGAGCTTTGAAGCACGGGAGGACAGTATGGCCAAATATCTTGAGAAGGTGAAGGAGTTCATCCCTGCCTTTGGCAATTTCGACATCAGGCAAATTCCAAGGTCGGAGAACACCAGAGCCGATCTTCTCTCCAAACTAGCAACATCGGCTCCGGCCGAATTGCCAAAAGGCGTCCTCTTTGAAGTTTTAAAACATCCGAGTACGGAAGAACCGCGTCTCGTATTGGAGATCGACCACGAGCCCAGCTGGGTCGACCCGCTAATAACCTATCTTAGAGACGGGACTCTCCCCCAGGATGCGAAAGAAGCCCGGAAACTCCGAAATCAAGCCTCCCGGTACATCCTTTATGAGGGCAAATTGTACAAAAGATCATACTCCTTGCCTCTCTTGAGATGCCTCCGACCCTCAGAAGCTGACTACGCTTTATGGGAAGTACACGAGGGAGCTTGCGGAAGCCATTTAGGTGCCAGGTCTCTATCCCACAAGCTACTCCGCCAAGGGTATTACTGGCCAACAATGCATCGTGATTCAATCGAATATGTCAAAAAGTGTGATCGATGCCAGAGATACGCCAACGTCCAGAGACAACTTGCCACCGAGCTTACACCCTTGAGTGCCCCATGGCCTTTTGCGCAGTGGGGGATGGATATTCTTGGCCCCTTTCCCATGGCGTCTGGTCAAAGGAAATTCCTCCTCGTAGCAATCGACTACTTCACCAAATGGGTCGAGACCGAGCCGCTAGCCAAAATCACAGAAGCGAAAGTGCAGGATTTCGTTTGGAAATCGATCGTGTGCAGGTTCGGTTTGCCTAGAACCCTCATCACTGATAATGGGCGGCAATTCGCGGGAGCCAGATTCGCTGAATTCTGTGAAGACCTAAACATCTCCCACAAATTCACATCAGTGGCCCATCCCCAGGCGAACGACGAAGCCGAGGTAACAAACAGAACCCTTTTGCAGGAGATTAAGACCAGGCTCGAAAAAGCAAAAGGAACTTGGGCGGACGAACTTTATCATGTGCTATGGGCTTATCGGACCACCCAGAGGTTGCCTACAGGAGAGACTCCCTTTGCTTTAGCCTTTGGTACGGAAGCCGTCATCCCGATCGAGCTTAAACTCCCATCGGCACGAGTCATGGCATTTGACGAACCCCAAAATGCGCAAAGTCTCAGAGCCAACCTCGACCTACTGGAAGAAAGGCGGGAGATTGCTCAGGTTCGAATGACAGCCTACAGACAGAAAGTTGCCCGATATTACAATGCCCGAGTCAAGAACAAGGCATTCAAAGCAGGGGATCTAGTGCTCCGGCGAGCTGCTGTCTCACAACCACAGGGCCAGGGGAAGCTCGCCCCAAACTGGGAGGGACCTTATGAGGTCAAAGAAGTAGTCCGACCTGGAACTTATTATCTTAAGGAGCTCGGAGGAGCCGACCTTCCGCGACCTTGGAGCTCAGAAAACTTACGGATGTACTATCAATAATTTCGTCCTAATCGAAAAATGCGTGCCCATTTGTCTTGGGACAATTCAAGCAGACGGTATCAAAAACGAGAGGGCAACCTTATAAAAGTCGAAGGCCCGGTTCTTTTAGACCGGATGGGGGGAGAGGCCTTGCAACGCCCATATGTGGCCCCACAGCCCTGTTAGGGACAGGAGGAGAACCTCGCCCTAACTTGAGCAAAGTCGAAGGCCCGGTTCTTTTAGACCGGATGGGGGGAGAGGCCTTGCAATGCCCATATGTGCCCCCACAGCCCTGTTAGGGACAGGAGGAGAACCTCGCCCTAACTTGAGCAAAGTCGAAGGCCCGGTTCTTTTAGACCGGATGGGGGGAGAGGCCTTGCAACGCCCATATGTGCCCCCACAGCCCTGTTAGGGACAGGAGGAGAACCTCGCCCTAACTCGAGCAAAGTCGAAGGCCCGGTTCTTTTAGACCGGATGGGGGGAGAGGCCTCGCAACGCCCTAATGTGCCCCCGCAGCCCTGTCAGGAACAGGAGGAGAACCTCGTCCTGACATGAGCAAAGTGGAAGACCCGGACTCCTACGGGAGCCGGGTCCCTACGCCAAGAAGACTTCACCCGAACTCCTACGGGAGCCGGGTCCCTACGCCAAGAAGACTTCGCCCGGACTCCTACGGGAGCCGGGTTCCGCCGCCAAGAAGACTTCGCCCGGACTCCTACGGGAGCCGGGTTCCGCCGCCAAGAAGACTTCACCCGGACTCCTACGGGAGCCAGGTTCCGCCGCAAAAAAGACTTCGCCCGGACTCCTACGGGAGCCGGGTTCCGCCGCCAAGAAGACTTCACCCGGACTCCTACGGGAGCCGGGTTCCGCCGCAAAAAAGACTTCGCCCGGACTCCTAGGGAGCCGGGTTCCGCCGCCAAGAAGACTTCACCCGGACTCCTACGGGAGCCGGGTTCCGCCGCAAAAAAGACTTCGCCCGGACTCCTACGGGAGCCGGGTTCCGCCGCCAAGAAGACTTCACCCGGACTCCTACGGGAGCCGGGTTCCATCGCAAAAAAGACTTCGCCCGGACTCCTACGGGAGCCGGGTTCCGCCGCCAAGAAGACTTCACCCGGACTCCTACGGGAGCCGGGTTCCGCCGCAAAAAAGACTTCGCCCGGACTCCTACGGGAGCCGGGTCCCTACGCCAAAGAAGACTTCATCCGGACTCCTACGGGAGCCGGGCTCCGCCGCCAACATCAGCTACAGGACAACTCCGCCCGGACTTCTATGGAAGCCGGACTTTACTTATGACTTTTATTGCAGAAAAACTTTGCCCTGACTCTTACGAGAACCGAGCTACTCCAACTTCCGGAGGGCTTCTCCGTTCGGACTATCAAGGGAGCCGAACTTAGCTCCGACTTCAGCGGAGAAAAATCCAAGTAAACCTGACAAGTGGGAATCTCCGAATGACATAAAAGCCAAAAAGAAGCTCGGCGAATGACGACCCCACATGAACTGAAAAGGTCGCCGACGACCTGGGAACGACATAACACAGACAAAGAGAAGGAAAGGAAAATGAAGAAGTTCGGCAGACAACTATTTAACACAAGATGCAAACAATGTACTGAAATCACTTTTTCGTTTAACAGAAGTACACGTTACAGGACCCGGTGGGTCAGGAAAAAAGAAGATACACGTCATCGCAAATATCGCGAGCACGGTTCGGGCAGGACGAGCCGGAGGCCGCTCCGAGCTACGAACTCCGTCCCTATCCTTCTCAGTCACATTCTCCAGTGCGTATAACAGCTCTCTCCCCATCTTGCCCATTCTGTTCCCGAAGTCCCAACCTTAGCGGGAAAGGGGTGGGATAGATCTCTGGAGGCGGTGGGGGTAACGGCGGCAGTAGCGAAGACCTGTTTCAAGAAGAACCGTAGCCACTTCAGGAGCAGTTGGGACACCAGAGATATGCCTCATCTCCGAATGCACCACGACGGCCGCCACCCGAGACGCTCCGGCAAGGTCGGCATGCGTTACTTCCACCGTCCCCGCAACAAGTTCTACTGCCCCACCGTCGACGCCGACCGCCTCTGGTCTCTCGGCCCCGACGGCGTCAAGGATCCCGTCATGGCTTATGACGTCTACTCTGCCCTCTTGACCGGTATCACCCCGCCTTGCTGCCCCGAGATTCGCGGGCAGAATAGCTTCACCGACAGCCCCCGTTATTAAACCCCTGTTGTTGAAGGAATTCTTCCTTGAGCTCCCTTTGGCACGATGGAGATTCTCACCGGCCGCCATTCTCCTCCTCACCTTTCTCCAAACCCTAAAGGTTCCCTCAAGAACAGCCCCACGAGTAGAGAACATGGTGAGGGAAGAAGACAGGGACTGGGGCGAGAGAAGCAAGACTCTCAGATGAAAGAACAGCAACAGGATTGAAATCGCGAAGGGACCGAGGGGTTCAAATAGCCGACGGATCCTGGCGCAGTTATGACGGTGGGTATTCCTGGGCCAACTGGTGTGTACCGCATGGCACGCTTATCCCCTCCACCACCATCGAGGGTTGACCGCTCGCGAATTTCCACAGAGCGACGCTTAGGATCGCATTTCGACGAGGGTTCCGAAAAGACTTTTCAAGTCACCTTCACCGAAAAACGGATTCTGACGTGCGCGCATTAAATGGGGGCGGCAGCGCGCAAGGTTCGAAGGGGCGATTCCGGCTGCGTGCATCTCTCTCTCTGTGTACTTCCTTCACTTGAAATTCAAACTCGAAAGTAGGGGGACTGGTGTTGGGTATAAAATACCCACAGCCGAAATCAACAGCAGAATGGCTCCGCCCGGACTCCTACGGGAGCCGGGCTCCTCCATCAATAGCAGAACGACTCCGCCCGGACTCCTACGGGAGCCGGGCTCCTCCATCAACAGTGGAACGACTCCACCCGGACTCCTACGGGAGCTGAGCTCCTCCATCAACAGCGAAACGACTCCGCCCAGACTCCTACGGGAGCCGGGCTCCTCCATCAACAGCAGAACGGCTCCGCCCGGACTCCTACAGGAGCCGGGCTCCTCCATCAACAGCAGAACGACTCCGCCCGGACTCCTACGGGAGTCGGGCTCCTCCATCAACAGCGGAACGGCTCCGCCCGGACTCCTACGGGAGCCGGGCTCCTCCATCGACAGCAGAACGGCTCCACCCAGACTCCTACGGGAGCCGGGCTCCTCCATCGACAGCAGAACGGCTCCGTCCGGACTCCCATGGGAGTCGGGCTCCTCCATCAGTAGCAGGGCGGCTCCGTCTGGACTCCTACGGGAGCCAGGTTCCACCTGCAACTTCGGCTCCGAGAGGGTTCCACCCGGACTCCCACGGGAGCCAAGCTCCGACCTCAGTCTCCGACCTCAGTATCGACTACTGGAACCGGACTCCACCCACGACCTCAACCAAAGGGGGGACTCCTCCCGGACTCCTGCAAAGGCCGAACTCCGACCACTACCGAGCCTTGATCAACGGATCCACGTCCCTTGGCAGATAACAATAACAGCCATGGACCTGTTCCACTTCCTGTGGCAGATTCCGCGCGGCTCCACCACCCCCTGCGACGGACCCACTACTCTCTGACAGGCTGCACAATGGCCATGATTCTGCTCCGCTCCCTGTGGCAGGTGTTGCACGATCCCACTACTCGCTGACAACTAGCGGCAACGGACGCCGCCCCACTACCTACAACAGGCCCTACGTGGCGGGCTATGGCGATTGCCACGGGTCTACCCCACTATCTTTCGCAATCAATTCCCCTGACCATGGGCGGCCCGCTACCAGGCGGTTACAAATGTCGCCATCAATCCTTTGCCTCCTCTGCCTATAAAAGGGAGACCCAGATATGTTATTCTTTAAGCTCATTTCTTATCTCAAAACTCTGCTAAATTCTTCATTCGAGCACTCCATTCTTGTTGAGGCAGAGAACTGACTTGAGCATCGGAGGGTCTTGCCGGAGCAACCCCACCTCCGATTTAGACTTCCTTTGCAGGTCCCGGCGGCGACCGCGACTTTCCCGACTCCAGCTTCTCCGGTGCAAGCAGATTTTTGCACCAACACCTTCCTTCATACCAAGCTTGTTTTATGTCAAGAACCATAGTAGGCTTGTTGTGCTATCTACAAGACCTGCTGTGAAGGCTGATTGATACTGTCTTGGTGCATGATGATGCTAATGGTATTTAGCTTATATTAAGTCAATAGAGTATGTCAAAAACTGTAATGAGTTTACTATGCTATCCACAAGGCTTGCTATAGGAATTGATATGATGTTGACTAAGTGATGCTTATGGCTTATTTTGATAGTGCTACCTTGTTGTGCTATCCACAAGGATAGTATTATTCAGATATGATCATATAGGATTGAAGGGTATGACTTAACTAAAATACTATAGTTTATTGTGCTATCCATAAGACTATAAGTATTTTAGAGGCAAAAGTTATGTTGAGAGTTGCATGAGATATAATTGGTAAAGATTTACCTACCCTTGCACTCATAGGAGCTTATTGTGCTATCCACAAGACTTTTTGTGAGGAATTAGGATCTCAACCCCACTAAAGAATTAGATGATAGATTTTCTTATTTTTCATACTTGAGGGCTATAAAATTTGCTAAAATAGTGGGAGACACATTTAGATAAAAAACCTCATCTAAATTGTGCATATCATCATGAGTAGTCTTTTTATGTTCTTATATATTCATCTGCATCTTTACTATCACTGCATGGCATGCTTGATACCTTTTAAATTGATCGAACTTCATGGAATGGTTGAGGAACTTGAGAATGGTTCTAACTTAGGAGATAGTCTCCTATTCTCTTGATTTTGATTTGATCGAAGATGATACTATAAAGAAAAAAAAATCACATATGCAATATGACAAGTGACAGTATAACTGTCGAATGTATCCTAACTAACTTAATCATGCGATTAAGTCAATGTGATGGATGGTGAGTTAATCTAGGATTTGATCCTACTAACTCTCCTACATTCCTTCTTTAGCATCTCCTAGGAGAAGAAAGGTGAAGAATGCTTCACCAAAGGTATCAATTTTCATTATAGCAATGTTGAGTATTGAAAATAAATTATAAGAGTTGTCTTGTAAGTGTGAAGCAGTAGCAGGATGCAAAAGTTGCATATACTAATGGTTTGTATATGTTACAAACTAATTTATCATTGAGTGCATTCAACTCTAGATTTTTGGGTATGTAATACCTTATATAGCTTCCACTTATGCAAAGTATTGCTGGACCTATAAAGTTGAAGAAAGGTGACTACATGCTTTTTGGTGTTGATGGATAATCCAATCATACTAAGGCTGTAGGAACCTACTTATTATATATGTAACCTTCAAGCAAGGTTTAGAAACTAGTAGACTATTATTATATACCTAAATTTATCAAAAATATTATTTCAATTTCTTTGTTATTATAGCAAGATTTTGAAATTAATGTATGGAGCAAAAGTTGCTCTCCTTCTGATAAATATTATGGCTATGGATTTAGAATAATGGTCTCATGTTTCTGTCACTCAATGATGTTGTTCTTCATATTGATGAAAATAAGAAAAGAATATGTGATGGTCATATATCTCTGACATTCCCAACTTGACCATTTTTGTGAGTCAAAGATAAACAAGCAATACAAAGAAGAGTTCTTTAATCTGTATGATTTTTGAATTATATAGAACTTGTAAATTTTCTCATGGATAAAATGACTAAGATCTCATTTACTGGACATGAAAAAGGTGAGAACGAGTTATTAGGCCTTGTACATATGGATGTTAAAAGGCTAATAATATCTCGACCCACAGATGGACATTCCATATGAAATATGGTGTGTTCTTTAATTTGCTTCATAGACCTTGTTATCTCATTCTGGGGATATGCCCTAGAAATTGCTGCATATATTCTGAATTAGATACCATCAAAATCTGTTACTAGCATTCCATATGAGATATGAAAAAGGAAAGAGGCAAGTTTTCCAGCTTATGTGAAGAAAAAAAAGTTGATGTACATAAGTTTTGTGCTAGATCAGGTTTGTACAAGTTTATAGGTTATCCTAAAGAGTAGTATGTGATACTACTTCTACCATCCTACTGGACAAAAGGTGTTTTATCAGTAGGTATGCCATCTTTTGGAAAAAAAAATTCTAAGAAAGGGATAGTGGGAGGATAATTGAACTTGAGAAGTTCAAGACCTATGATCCCATCATAACCTGTGGAGTGTCTACTAGTTGATCATCAACCAGATGTGTCTATTGATGAGGCATAACCATGACACACACCTCCTCACTGAAGGTCAATCTGAGTGTGTAATGTATCACTCAAAATATGGGTTTATCATTGAGAATGATGATACACCATATATCATTGAGAATGATATTTTCTTGATCTATTTGGAGATAGTCATGAGTAAAGACTCTGACAGATGACTTGAAATCATGACATCTAAAATGAACTTCCTGTACATCAACCAAGTATAGACTTTGGTTGAAGCACCTATGGGTATGTCCCAACAGATTGCTAACAAGAATGTCAATCCAGATTTTTGCTTAATATTGCCACACACCATCTAAAGAGTTGGTCTCTAATAGGAGGGCAAATGTATTTATGGATTAAAGCAAGCATTGAGGAGTAGGTGCTTCTATTTTTGATGAGATAGTCAAAATGTTTGGCTTTATCAAAATATGGATGAACCGTGTGTGTGCAAGAAGATAGGTGGGAGGCCCACTAACTTCTTGGTATGTGTGTGAATGACATACAGCATATTGAGAAGGTAGTTCCGAATTGTACTCGGTCAATAACATGCTTATCACAAAGATTTTCTTTGAAAAGACTTGGGTTAAGCATCCAAAATACTTGGCATCTATAGGGATAGATGTAAGTAGATGTTTGGCTTGTCCCAGTCTAGGTACATAAATTTTATGTTGAAGGAGTTCCACATGAATAGATGTAAAAGTATTTACTTACCCAAATATTCAAGTACCAAGCCTGATGTGGTTTATGTCTTGTGCATAATCATTAATTTCAGGCAGATCCATGATAGGATCTTTTAAAAACTGTGAAAAGTATTCTCAAAGTATTTGAGAAGTACTAGAGGAGAAGTGAATTGGAAGAGTTTCAAACAGCAAACTGTGTTTGACTCAGTTATTTGCTATTAGTAAAAATTACTAAGAAAAGTTACCTGATAAAAGGGTTCATCACTGAGTTGGGTGTGGTCTCACCAGGAATCCACTCACATCCTATGGCACTTTCACCTTATTCATGATTTGATCATAAAATAAGTTCATATAATGAAAAGTATAATGGACCAGTTCACTAAGCCTTAACACAACAGTAGTGTGTTCGCCACCTTGATTGCATGGACATCAGGTACAGTGGTGATTGACTTTAGTGTAAGTGGGAGATTGAAATAATAGTGCCCTACAAGCCAATCACATAGGTAATACGAAAGGACTTTTTTATAATATCTTCCGACTCATTTGCATGACATTGGTTATTTTATTCATGAGGATTGTGTCTTATCATTTGTTGTATCATATTTTTATGATTATGATAAATTTCATAGATTAGGATAATAATTTTAGGGCTATGATGAGATCTTATTAGTGAGATCTAAAATCTTGATAGCCCCAATCTAAAATATTCTCAGTCGTTGGATCATCGAGCCGGAGATCGATAATGCCGGTAAGACTGGTACATTCTATGTATACTCGATGGAGAGGGTGATTGATCTCACAATCACTTATGTGGTGATACTAATACAAGGATGTAGGTGCTCATTAGAGAATGAGTTCACTAAACTGATCCACAGGGAGAACATCGGATGGAGCCTTTCAGCATGTCGACAGATGATTCTCCTGTGAGAGTGGTGCAAGTGATCTTTTGACCTGAGATCACTATGGTACTTTGTGTATATGGGTCTTTACTTTGGTTTATTCCCTAGCATGCCACTTTGAGATGTGTGTAGAATATTTTGGATTTGATGAAGTTGCATGGAGGTTGTTGTTGGAAAATGTAGATGATTTCATGCATGTATTTCGAAACTTTTTTGAATAAATTATAATGAAAGATAATTAGATTAATCAAATTAATCTAACATATATATGATCTAATCATCAAATCAACCTACTCTAAGATCTATAACATGATATGTTGCATATAAAATCTAAAAAATACTAAAGATAAAATCAGCATGCATGTATGTGAGCAGTAGATCATATCTACTTCTAATCTGAGTTCAGAACTCAATACGTAAGTGCTGATCGATGATCATCACTACTCAGAGACATGGTGAAGGAGATCCTTACTAGTGCTCACATCGCACATGCATCCGATCTTTATGAAAAATCTACTCGAAGCTCCGATCTGATCGATTTGCTCGGGAGTGCTAGCTCGTGCGAAGACCTTCTTCTTGGCTGATCTAGATCCTTTCTTCAAATCTTTAAAATCTTTCTAGAGATTGATGATGGACTTCTAGAGGAGATGAAGAGGTGGAAGAAAGATGAAAAAAAAACTATGTTCTCTCTTATTTTTTTCTATTTTTCTAAACCCTGAGGACCAAAACTCTAGAAACTTGATTTTTGCGCACACCCCAAGAGAAAAGGACTCTCCTCTTCTTTCACACCATGAAAACATGAAGGTCTCTCTCTCAGGTCTCTTACATGTATAAGAATGAAATAAAACTCCTTTTATTTCAATATGTAAGGAGGTGGGGTGAAGAGTCCTAGAGATCATAGACTCTTGATGTGTTGTTGCCCCTACTCAAAAATTTATGCCAAAATATATCAAAAAAATATGGGATGCCCCTTTCCATTTTTTTTTATAGTAAATTAATTCTCCATCTGATCTCCCATAAAAAAATATTCTAAAATATTGCATATATAAGGAGAAAAAAATAAGTTAGCATGGAGAGGTTGGTTTGGATAAGAACAGACTCTCTTGATAAGGAATATTTTGAAATCTAATTTTAAAATACTTTTTTATTAAAACTAAATCAAATTTAGATATGAGATAGAGAGGGAGAAGAACTCTTTGGTGTGAAAAAATCTCATACAAAAATTATTTGTGCGTGGAGATAGATGGCATGCAAAGTGGGTTGGCACAAGGGAGAAGAGTCCAATCTTATATGGACTCTTTATTTTCTTATTTGAATTCAAACCAAATCACATCTGGTTTAGCTCAATAAAATATATGAAATCCAATCTAATTAGGTTCATAAATTTTTAATCAAATTTTAATCAAATTAGGATGATTGAATCAAAGTTCTGATCAAATCAGGGACTATTCTCCCTTAGCGATTAGTCATCTTATAACCTAATCTGGTCAAACCTACTTGAATTCAATTCAATTAGATTTTATTTAATCTTTTTTACTCTATTAAATTAAATTAATCAGTAATCTAATTACTTATTAATCCTCTATTAATTCACTAACACTTGATGAATTAATTTATTATAACTTTTGCATGAGGTTAACCATCAATCGAATGGACGATTAAACCCTTGAATGATTCTCAATCATTGATCAGCCATATGATCAGTCAAAAATTTTTTTTGAGTGTGACCCCATAGGTTCGAACCTAAGTTGGTAGCATAGAAATAACTTTCTGAACCAATCGGTGTAACCATTTGCAATGATGACCCGACGTCCGGATAGGTCAAATGAAGGTGAAGCAACATTCAAGAACCTATTGGCGTATGGTTACCATATAATTTATTCTTTCGACCCTAATACTCGAGGATGACCTAAGATTTAACTGTTAATCCTAGATAAGCCATCCACATTGCATTTCAATCTTTTTCAAATCTATCACATGGATTATTCAAGCTCAGATTTTGCTAAATTGAAATATATTGATACATTAACTCCTACTAATTCAGAAGGGTCAATTCCATCTTGACTCACACACCGACCTGACAAGTACTTGACTGTACTCAAAAATCTATCGTCATTAAATTAGAAACTCAGTTAGTCCAGCACCAAAGTATAGTGAGTTGCTTGCAAGTCACCATGGTGATCTCAGGTTGGAGGGATATTTATACACATACCCTTCGCAAGCTACCCTTTACAGTAGAGTTATCTGTAGTTGGTCACGTTCAGTGATGATGTGCTTCTACATCTCATCTGTATGCCATACTAATATCTTCACACCATTTGGTTATGAAGACAACCAATGCATATGGCATACAATGACCTACACTTGATATCGTTATCGTCCTAGTAATAATGTATCGTTTGATCACGAATCAATTTAAAGATTATGCA
Source organism: Elaeis guineensis (assembly GCF_000442705.2). Taxonomy (NCBI): domain Eukaryota; kingdom Viridiplantae; phylum Streptophyta; class Magnoliopsida; order Arecales; family Arecaceae; genus Elaeis; species Elaeis guineensis. Next base: position 63,982,681 of record NC_025993.2, on the reverse strand, counting down.
ATAAATTCTCTTTTATCGATCAAAATAATCTTAAGAACTTCATTACAACATAGGAGTTCATTAGAAGATGTAATCTTGTAATAAATAAAGCCAAATAACTTTTATTATTGATTAATTTATATACAATTATAATTAGCACAATCGTCAAATAATTAATTTTAGGACATATTTTCCAATAACTCCCACTTAGACTAGCCAATCAGTATAGTATCATATACCCATCTTCGATTTATTATCTCAGAACTCTTAGATACTGAGGCTTTAGTAAATGGGTTGGTTACGTTCTCCTTTCCATCGATCTTCTAATGTTCGACGTCAACTTAACAAATTTTTTGAATTGGGTGATAGCGATGCAAAATGCTTAGTAAGCTGATGGGACTTCAACTCCAAGGCATGAGCTATGGCTCGATACTGTACCATATAGCAGAACCATCATTGGAGGGTGCCACTCCAAGCTTGTCAGTGAACCTATACAATCACATAGCTTCTTTACAAGCATCGAATGCTGTAATGTATTCTGTCTCACAAATTAAATTGGCTATATTGCTCTGCTTGGAACCTTTCCATCAGATTGCTCTATTATTTAGGATAAGAATTTATTTTGATATATTCTTGCTATTATTATATTCAACTAAAAACTAAAGTCATACTCTACAAATTTTAAGTCAGATTCTCCATAACCGAACCATCGATCCTTAGTATTTCTCAAATACTTAAGGATGATCTTTCAATGATTCTCACCCAGATCTTGCAAGTATCCCCTCACTACCCTAGTGAGTATACCATATTCGATCTCATACATAGTGGTACATGACAGAATAAATTCTATTCATAAACACTCTATGTATGTTGGACAAGAATAACCCAAGCAGCCTCTTAGATCTATCTCTATAGATTTTTATCTCTAGGATGAGAAGTGCCTTTTCTCAAGTCCTTAATGGAGAACAATGACAATAGTGAAACCTTTATTCCCTGTAATATAAGGAATATTATTTTTTATTAAGAAAATTTTATTCATATGCAAAACAAGAAATACACTCACAGAACTATTAATCTATTTGTATTTGCAGGATTCTTCTTTGTTCTCAACGAAGTCATGTATTTTGATTATTTATCAAAATATACATTCCAACTCCCAAATACTTAGTATTGCCTTAGGAGAAAATGTCTCGTTATGGTCAATACCATAATGCTAACGATATCCTTAGGCAACCAAATGACCTTTGTAAGTCTCTACCTTCTCGTCTGCACTCTCTAATCCTATTGAAGATCCACTTACACCCTATGAATTTTATCCCTTCGAGTGGATCAATGAGTGTCCATACACCATTGATCTTCATGGATTCTATTTCCGACTTTATGGCTTCAAGCCATTAATCAGAGTCGAACCTTTGCATAGGATCCATGTAGGTGGTCAGATCCTTGTTGTTCTTATCGAGTTCAACAAGATCACATCTTAGAATTAAAAACTGAAGTATCTATCCGACGGATATGGTACCATACCAGATCTCCTTAATGGTGCTTTTATAAGTGGTTCTGGATTTGATCTAATCAAATCTGATTCTATGGGTTCACTAGATTATGTCAGTTCTTCTATCTGTCAAACTTCATAAATTCAATATTAAAGGCATCAGTACCTTCACCAAAGTACTCTTTTTCTGAAAAGAATGTTGAATAACTCTTGTTCTTTAGCAAGATAGAAGTTATATCTCCTAGATTCTTTAAGATTACCATACAAAAATATATATAGTATCGAGATCCAAGCTAATTGGTCTGCAATTACTTGATATAAACCAAACACTCTCAAATCCTAAGATAAGAAAATATCGACTTACACCTAATCTATATCTTATATGGAGTCATTATGACTGATTAATTCAAAATTCAGTTCAGAACATAACAAGCAGTCTTAAGAGCATAACCTTAAAAAGATACTGACAGACTTGTAAACCTCATTATTGATCAAACTATATCTAACAAAGTTAATTCCAATAAGAGAGAATCCTTATTCTCTTCCAGATATGTCAAAAAATTCACCAAAAGGGCATTCTCCTCTTTGGTCTGATCGAAGAGTTTCAATTCTTCTTTCAGTTTATTTTTCTACATTATTATGGAATTATTTGAATATTTTAAATAATTTAAATTTATGGCAAACATGTTCGTAGATCCAATACATTAGTATATATTAGATTCAGAACATCATTTACTCGTTCACCTTTTCTAGCAAAAGGTGATTCGATCATCTTACTAAAGAGATAGGATTGACAGGTTGACAATGATTCACAATCATTGACTTCAAAAATTATCTCCTGTTGATCTTATTTTTATTAAATGATCGAGCCTAAATTATCAAAGATAGACATTTGTAACATTATCTACTTTAAGGAGTTTGTTTATTATGTATAATAGACTAACAAGCTGTGATTATTTGTAAATGATATTTCTTAGTTCTCTACATGATTTTGACATCATTCATAATGATGTCACAAAAATCATTAGACATAGTGACAATCACTAAAAATTGATAGAATTGAAAATAAGCTCAACGATTCCTAAAATCAAGATTAGAACATGACTTCCATCTCCAACGTTCAAGAACCTCTTGCTGTTTCCAATCTTTCTACTAACCTAAAGTCGTTACAACAATTTACATAGACTTTCGATATCTAATACTGAGGCAGTAGTGTCATAGAAAGAGAAATCATAAGGTGTTATTATATAAGTACTTTGTCCAGCAATCCTTTGCTGATTTCTCTTCCTTAGCCTATTCGGATCAAGGGACTCTGACAAAGTAGGTTAACCTTAGATTGTTTTGTCAGTTTGGGCTTCTCAGCCCAAGCATGACTCTTTGGCACCTGTTTTTCTTTTCTTTCTCAAAGAATTGTTACCTCACTAAAGATACATTTTCAGAGGTACAAAAGAACTCCTTCAACATTTGAAAGATTTCTTCCTATTGAGCATCATTGAATTTACAACTAAATTTATGATTTTTCACTGCTCTTAAAAATATCACACAGTGATATGATTATTTGGCCACTTCTAATAAGTTCCTTTGATCACATCATGTGTGTTGGATGTGAAAACTTCAGGTGTTGGATCCATAATCATATTTAGTATCCATTCATGCTCTAGAACTATTTGTAACTTTCGATACTATCTATCGAAGTTGAGTCCTATAAATAAGTCACTATCAAACAATAAATGGAGCAACAAACATCTAGCTATAACTAAAAGAAAAAATACAAGATTTCTATGTTTATAAATTGATTAAGTCTAAAGATATGGACTTTAGTTTAAAAATTTTCTCACTATTTTAGTCGAATTGGTAGCCTCTATATCCAATCTAAAGAATTATCTTAATTTCTTAGTGTGTATTAGAATCCACACAGACTACATACAAGTCCGAGGATGGCTTGGTCAACCCATATGCACCTATGGGTAGGTTCTCAAATAATTATTTTTTTAAATAATTTTTAGTAATTAATTTTACCTCAAATTTTATTTTAGTAGGTGATAGGCCTCCACTGAAAGTTTCAGTTAGGTCAAACCATTAATATGAACCTACTCAGTATTTCTATCTAATGAATGATCAGGTTTGAGGATGGCTCGATCAACCCAACCATCATCAGATAGTATGATAGAGTTATCATATGATAAATAATAATTCCATCATTCTGAAAGAACACCAGACGGATGGCGCCTGCAATGTCCATCGAAAATAATGGACCTATTATCATTCATCTTAATTGAAGGCTATGATCTAGTTATCCCCATAACTAGCTCATTTTGTGGATCTAATTTTTTAGAGGATTTAAGAAATATTTTAGAGAAGAGATGAGAAGAGATCAACCAGTAAATCATAATCCTCCCACTGACTTCACTAAGTCATTGACTTAAATTAGAATCATGCTGGTTGAAATGGCACCTAGATCAGTCATACTGATCAACCTTAATGACATGGGTCAACTCAAATCACTTAACGATCTAATCAAGATATAATCCATCAAATTAGTCAGGTAAGTGAGATTAGTGGGAGGGTCTACTAAGCTTGCCTTAGACACCATCAAAATGGCTAGGTAAGCCACTCCCAATTAAAAATCATCGATCGAAATGCCAAACTTACCTTAGACACCAATTAGTTAATTAGTTTTGATTTGACCAACCTAATGATTCAAATTCAACCACTGAGCCATAATCCAGATCCATTTGGTCTAATCAAACACATAGACTTGACCATCTATAACTATTATATTAGAAAAATTTTGATTAATCTAATTTAATATTTAATTAGACTTAATCAATTTCTCTACATGTTAAATTAATTCTTTGATTTTAACCTTAGGTCTAACCCAATTAAAAGGATTTGATTTGAGCTAACCCATACTCCTATATTTTATGCAATATCATTAGTTCTTTAATTCATAATTCTAGATCTAATTGATTCTACATTTAATTCTCAATTAAGTTTCAGCATTAACATAGGTTTAGATTTAGGTTTGAAACAATTTGAACCTTTTTATTTTGTAAATAATTTATAATAAATATTATACAAAAATTTTTTATTCTGAAACTGGATCGACTCAATCAACATTGAGCTAGCTACATAAGAGGACTAGGTCAACTCAGTTCAAAACTAGATTGACTCAGTGATTGTGTAAGCACATTTCAGATTTAAAAAATCTTACATAATCTTAAAATAAAATCAATCACAAATATCTTTTAGATCATATCTAAATTTTTTTATGATTCAAAATTTTATTTTTTAATGATTAAAATAATTTTAATCACATAGATTAGATGTCTTATATTTTATACAACTTTGAATCACATACAACAAACCTAAGATTTCAAAATCTAAAATTTTACAGAAAAGTAAGTTCTTTCTTTCACATTCTTCTTCATGGGATCTAATCACATGGCACCCCTACATATCATAAGAGCACCCCATTGAATGAGAAAAGAGTCTTTAAACCCTTCTTGCTCCAATGATCGAACGGTCTGATGATCAACACAACCACGTACTTGCTAATCGGATCATCTAATCTAATCACATATCACATATGTATGAATTTAGATCTAATATAAATTATATCAGATCTATTATAACTTTAGATCATATCTAAATCAGATCATAAATATCACATGCAGCACATAAAATTAGATTTTATCAATGATCAGCACAAACTAGGACAACCTTTTCACTGTAAGGGGTAAACCTTACAGCAGGACAACTTTATGTCAGCTTATGCGATCAACTATTGATTAAATTTAGATCAAAATATCATATGTCAGATCTAAATAAAATTAAATTTTAAATTTAATTTACACATATAACATGTCATAACAAACCTGGCTCTGATACCACTGTTGGGATGTATAGATGATTTCATGCATGTATTTCAAAATTTTTTCGAATAAATTATAGTGAAAGATAATTAGATTAATCAAATTAATCTAATATATATATGATTTAATCATCAAATTAATCTACTCTAGGATCTATGACATGATATATTGTACATAAAATCTAAAAAATACTGAAGATAAAATCAGCATGCATGCATGTCAGCAGTAGATCACATCTACTTCTAATCTGAGTACAGAACTCGATACTTGAGTGTGGAGTGATGATCATCGCTACTAAGAGATATGATGAAGGAGATCCTTGCTGGTTGCTTGCAGCTGCATATGCATCCGGCCTTTACGAAAAATCCACTCGAAGCCCTGATCTGATTGATCTTCTCAGGAATGCTAGCTCCTGTGAAGACCTACTTCTTGGCTGATCTAGATCCTTTCTTCAAATCTCTAAAACCTTTCCAAAGATTGAAGATGGACCTTTAGAGGAGATGAAGAGGTGAAAGAAAGATGGAGAGAAAACTATTTTCTCTCTTATTTTTTCATTCTTTCCAAACCCTGAGGATCAAAACCCTAGAAACTTGGTTTTTGCGCACACCCCAATAGAAGAGGACTCTCTTCTTCTTTCATGCCATAAAACCACACCCAAAACCCCTCTAAATGTGAAGGCCTCTCTCTCAAGTCTCTTACATGCATAATAATAAAATAAAACTCCTTTTATTTCAACATGTAAGGAGGTGGGGTGAAGAGTCCTATAGATCATGGACTCTTGATGTGTTGTCACCCCTACTCAAAACTTTATGCCAAAACATACCAAAAAAATATGGGAAACCCTTTCTCATATTTTTTTATGGTAAATTAATTCTCCAGCTAATCTCCTACAAAAAATATCCTCAAAATGTTGGACATATAAAGAGAAAAAAATAATTTGGCATGGAGAGGTTGGTTTGGATAAGAACAGACTCTCTTGATAAGGAATATTTTGAAATCTAATTTTAAAATCTTTCTTTTACCAAAATCAAATCAAATTTGGATGTGAGATAGAGAGGGAGAAGATGTCTTTGGTACAAAAAAAATTTATACAAAAACTACTTGTGCATGGAGATAGATGGCATGCAAAGTGGGTTGGTGCAAGAGAGAAGAGTCCAATCCTATATGGACTCTTTATTTCCTTATTTGAATCCAAACCAAATCACATCTAGTTTAGTCCAAATAAAATATATAAAATCTAATCTAATTAAGTTTATAAATTTTAAATCAAATTTTAATCAAATTAAGAATTGATCGAATCTAAGTCCTGATCAAATCAGGGACTATTCTCCCTTAGCGATTAGGTCATCATAACCTAATTAGGTCAAACCTAATTGAATCTAATTCAATTAGATTTTATTTAATCCTATTTGGTCAATCAAATTGAGCTAATCAATAATCTAATTATTAATTAATTTTTTTTAATTTACTAATACTTGATGAATTAATTTATTGTAACTTTTGTATAAGATTAACCATCAATCGAATTGACGATTAAACCTTTGAATGATTCTCAATCGTTGATTAGGCACATGATCAGTCAGAAACTTCATTTGAGTGTGACCCCATACATTCAAACCTAAGTTGGTAGCATAGAAATAATTTTTTAAACTAATCGATGTAACCATCTAGCAATGGTGACCAAACGTCCGGATAGGTCAAATGAAGGCGAAGCAACATTCAAGAACCTATTGGCGTATGGTTACCGTATAATTTATCCCTTTGATCCTAATGCTCGAAGATGACCTAAAATTTAACTGTCAATCTTAGATAAGTCATCCATATTATATTTTAATATTTTTTAAATCCATCACGTAGATTACCTGAGCTCAGATTTTACTAAATTAAAATATATTGATACATTAACTCTTACTAATTCAGAAGGATCAATCCCATCTTGACTCACGCACTGACTTGATAAGTACTTGACCGCACCCAGAAACCTTTCATTACTAAATTAAAAATTTAGTTAGTCCAGCACCAAAGTACAGTGAGTTGCTTGCAAGTCACCATGGTGTTCTCAGGTCGAAGGGACACTTATATCCATATTCTTTGCGAGCTACTCTTGATAGCAGAGTGCTCTGCAGTTGGTCACATTCAGTGACTATGTACTCCTACATCTCACCTACATGTCATACCAGTGTCTCCACACCATTTGATTATGAGGACAACCAACGCATATGGCACACAACGACTTACACTTGATATCACTATCGTCTTAGTAATAGTGTATCGTTTGGTCATAAACCAATTTAAAGATTACATGATAAACCCTCTTTTATCGATCAAAGTAATCTTAAGGACTTCATCACAATATAAGAGTTTATTAGAAGATGTAACCTTATGATGAATAAGGTTAAATAATTTTTATTATTTATCAATTTATATATAATTATAATTAGCATAATCATCAAACAATTGGCTTTAGGATATATTTTTCAACAATTGTGAGTGGTCAATAAGGAATCGATCACTCTTTGTAGGAGGAGAGAACATCCTATATGATTTCATAGGATGATGACTCTGAGAGATTCTGGTCAGAGCAGGGATGAACAGTAAAAAAAATTTCTACTAGTTCATCAATCAAGTCATCATCATCAAATCAAGATACATATAGATAGATATTTGGGCTTGACATGATTCTATATCCATGGCCTATCTGGGATGTTGTGTGATCGAAGAATTGAATTACACAGTAACTCACCATGAAAAGATAATTTTGGTATTTTTATCAAATTTCATATCTTCTGGATAGTCATGACATATTGCTAGATGTCAATCTTGACTGGTGCACTTGCATGAAGTAAAAGAGTTTAATTTAAAAATTAATTAGAAAGTATTCTGATTAACTAATACCATTGGACTGACCTAATCGGATTAGGTCATAAGTTTGAGTCCACCGCTGGCTAGATATGTTAGATGTATGTCCTACAAGCCAATATGGCTGACACATTATAATAAATCTAGGACATAATTTTATACTTAATATATTGATATGATCAATAAAAGAGTAATTTTTTTTTCATTCAAGTGTGATGTATCCTTGAATCATCCATGGAATTAGTTTTGATATATATTCTCAAAGTATTAAGAATTAGAGATATATATTTAATTTTTAAATGCTTCCAACCATGGGATCATCATGAGGATGGTGATTGATCTGGATAGACTGGTATACAAATTGCTTCCTTCGAAATAGATGAGTCTATAGTCTATTGTGAGGAGACACAGGATGACAAGTACAGGTGATTGTTAGAGAACAATAAGTACTGAGCATGACCATGTGAAAGATCACTTGGATTTCTATTCAATCGTCAGTGATTGTCTCGATGCTGTAGTTGTATGATCGATCTTTTGACTTGAGATGGTACTGCTGAAGTTTGATTGACACATAAACATGGATCTCAATAAGCCCTTGTAGTGGATGTTGGTGATAATTGGTCCATTGTAAGAGTGGTGTGCGCATCAAGATAGGATCTATCGATCTTGATAGAGAAGAGTAGTCCTATGAGATTTGAAAGGCTAAGTCTAAGAATCTATGGCCATAGAAGTATAATTGATAGAAAGAGTTTTCATAGAAGTCACAAGTAGACTTGAGCTAATCGAATCTATCATATGACTGATGTTGAGATTTGACGATTTATCTATGACCTACCATCTAGTTGGAACTCACGATAGAGAGACTGAATTATACGTTAACTATATCTAGAGGTTCATTTTATTTCTACTAGGTTACCACTTCATACTGCTAGGTATCACTGGTAGATTGTAAGAGCTCACTAGGATCGTTCTGGATCGATAATCCTTACTGAGTTATAGTAAAATTATTCTGATCCATTGAAAATAGTTTCAATGATACAACAATAAAGATCATTGTATATCTCACAATCAGATAAAGTTGAACCTATGGGGTCACACAACAAAGAGATTAGGCCTAGAATAAGTAATTGAGCTTATGAAGTGTCAATTGGGTTTAGAGAAATCCATTGAGTTCATGATAATCTTGCTAGCATATTATTGGATCCAATTCATCTTTCCATTAGAATTACTTATTTGATAAGATAATTCTAACTTAATTACCTACTAATAACCAATATGAATAATATTTATGAGACTCTAATTGTTGGGTGTCTAAGGTTATGGATCATATTAATTAAGGGTGCAAGTCCATAATTAATTTCTTCGATAGTTATTTTTGGGTGCCACCTTGATTTGATCAAGTTGGACGTGTCCATTGATTAGAAGGCTTTTAGTTCTCTTATGTAGTGTCTCTTGAGTGTATTTTGAGGTGTCTAATTATGGGTGCAAGGGCTCCAATTGTTGGCGCCTAATGGGCTTCCTAATGTAAGTTGAATAACTTAAGTTAATAGGAATCCTAATGCATGTAGGACTTGTATTATGAGATTGAATAAGATTCAATTCTCATGCCTATTTAAAGGGATCTCCCCTAAAGTCTCTAGAGAATCCAAACCAGCAGCCCTCATGCCCAATTGCTCTCTCCACACCCTCTCTTCCTCTGCCTTTCTCTTCTCTTGGGCATTTTACAGGCCCATCCCTTGGGACGTGAGTCCCAAGGAGTTTCACACCCAAGGTGTTGGGCATCCCATAATTTGTTGGTTGCTGATATTTTATAGCAGTACAAAGCAAGGAGAAATTTCAGAGAAGAGGAGAAGAAGAAGATCAAAGAGAAAGATCAAGCGTTGATCGCGATCTAGGCTTCGTTCAGATTCAGCAGGCTGAATTTTGGAGAACCAAAATTTAGATTAAAGAGGATTGTTCTAGGCTGATCCCAAGTTGATACTCACAAAGGCCAGATGCTTGTGTGGCTAAGAGTGAACCTCTTCTCTTTTAGATTCAGATTTGAAAAAAAAATTACGAAACAGGTATGTGATTTGATCACAATCTGAATTTCAGCATATATCAATTTCAGCATATGAGATAGATCCATATGGTTTTATATTTTCATATATATATAATTTAGACTAAAAATATTTTAATCTTATTCTCTACTTTGGTATTTAGAGAATAAGATTTTTGAAACATATATGCATGCACCAAATCTCGAATTCCAATAGTGATATCAGAGCTAGAGATTTTCATATGCTGAATTTTGATATACATATTTTTTTTTAAAAATTAAAATTAGATTTTTTTTTGATACATGAGATGTATAGATGGATCTTCTAATCTAAAATTTAATTTTGAATTTAATTTTAAAACATATAGATGATATGTAATTGCATGCATGGATCTAAATTTTGATCTAGAAAGAGTTCTAGTTCATATTCATGTGATACATAGATACATACATAAAATTTGAAATTTTTATATAATCTAAATTTTGATTCATATATGTGATATATGATTATTTATTTAAATCATAAATTTACTTTTAATCTGATTCATGATTAGTATATGAGATATATGAAATCATGCTTAGATCTAAAATTTTATTTAGATCTGATTTTACATGCATGTATGTGATATATGTTCATATATTAAAATTTAAAAATTATTTTTATATTTTAAAATTTATTTTTATATTTTAAAATTTATTTTTTATATAAAGAATTTAGATCTAAAATATGATTTTAGAATCTAAAAATTTATATTTGTGCATGAGAGTTTTGGTCATGGGAAAATCATTAATTAGGTCATGTAATAAGATTGTATTTAAAGTTTTTGATTTGAGTTATATGGGTCTAATTTGATTAAGTAATTGATCAAACCAAGTTAAGTGTTGATAAGAGTCAGAACAATTAAGTTAATGATCATACAATTATTATTGATCAAATCGATTGAATCCCATATGTAGAATCGATTAACCCAAAGACTTAATTTAGCTCGTTGGTTTGAGTCTGATTTACTTGAGCTAACCAATTTTGATCAATCGATCTATTGATGTCTAAGGTAAGTTAATGAGACATGGTTATTTAATTGGTTCCGTTAGCCAATCTGATCAATTTATTGATGTCTTAGGAAGGCAATAAGGAGACCCCCACCGATCTCCACTTACCTAGCCAATTTGGAAGATTGGGTCTTGAATTAGATTGCTTAGCAATCTGGTTTAGCCAATGCTAGTTAGATTGGTCATATGATGATCGATTAGATAAAACCTAAACCTAAACCTCCCCATAAATATTAAGTTCATAGGTCTTCTACCATTGTAGATGTACGAACGTGCTACTGGCGTTGATTGTTCTTGGCTAGTTACAGTGGTTCAGTTGCATCGAGAACACACAACCACTCTATTAGCAAAGAGTTGCTCCAGGGTAAAGATGGGGTTGGACCTAATAATTATTAGGTGAGGGACCCAATGACGGCCTTATATCTGCTTATGAACGATGGATCGAGCTTAACAAAGAAGTGTGGGTAATAACTGTTAGATGAGTCTACATGACCTAGAGATCAAGTCACTGCAATATGCTTAGTGAAGCATCTGGGTAAAGAGTTGCCTACGCATCGATGTACATGTTATCAATAACTGTTAGGTGAGATGCATGTCATCGGTGGGACCGTAGCACCCACTAGGAATCCTTCATCATGTTAGAATTTTTATTTTCTTCTCGAGGAGTGGAGGAATCTGATAAATTAGTGGAAGCTATTATTTGCATCTAAAAATCTCTAGAAGTAAATATAAATATTAAGTATAAAAGTCTAACTTGAATCTCTACTCTTGCAGTTAAACTATAATGTCAATCTCAAACCCTCTAGCCCACATCCTTGAAACCAATCATTTGATCGGTAATAATTTTAAAGACTGACTTAGAAACTTTAGGATTGTCCTAACCTCAGAAAAGTTAAGCCATGTTCTCGATCAGGATCTCATAGTGCTACCAAACCATCCAACTGCTGAGCAAAGAGCTACTTTCGATAAGTGAACGGATGAACACGGTCAGGTCAAGTGTTATACGCTGGCATCTATGTCAAATGAGTTACAAAGCTAGCACGAGTATATGCCCACTATCTGAGCCATGATCATTCACCTGCAAGAGTTGTATAGTGAGTAGAGCCGTACTGCGCACTTTGAAGTATCCAAAATATTAGGATACGTAGGTGATTTCATGCATGTATTTCAAATTCTTTTTGAAAAAATTATAGTGAAAGTAACTAGATTAATCAAATTTATCTAACATGCATATGATCTAATCATCAAATCAACCTACTCTAAGATCATGACATGTTATGTTGCATATAAAATCTGAAAAATACTAAAGATAAAATCAGCATGCATGCATGTAAGTAGTAGATCACATCTACTTTTAATTTGAGTTCAAAACTCCATACCTGATCATGGATCGATGATCTTTGCTATTGAGAAATATGATGGAGAGGATCTTTGCTGGTTGCTCATAGTCACACATGTGTCCGATCTCTATGAGAAATCCACTCGAAGCCTTGATCTGATCGGTCTTCTCGAGAGTGCTAGCTCGCGTGAAGACCTTCTTCTTAGCCGATCTGGATCCTTTCTTTAAATCTCTAAAATTTTTTTAGAAATTTAAGATGAACTTCTAGAGGAGATGAAGAGGTAAAAAAAAGATGAAGAAGAAAATATATTTTTTCTAATTTATTCTCTCTTCCCAAACCCTTAGAACTAAAAACTTGAAATTCAGGTTTTTACGCACACCCCATGAGAGAGGACCCTCCTCTCTATTTTTCAAGCCATGAACCATACCCAAACTTCTACCACATGAAGAGCTCTCTTCTGGTATCTTACACACATAAAAGAAACCACAAAAGCCCCTTTTATAGGTGTGAAGGAGGTGGGGTGAAGAGACTGAGTGATCCTGGACTCTTACAGGATTCTGCTTCCCTTCATAATTCTATATCCCAAAACATACCAAGAAAATATGAGATGCCTCTTCTCATATTTTTTTATAGTAAATAAATTCTCTAGTTAATCTCTCATAAAAAATTTTCTCAAAATATTGCACATATAAAGAGAAAAATATTTATTGGAGTGGAGAGGTTGATCTGGATGAGAACAGATTCTCCTGATAAGGAATATTTTAGAATCTAATTTTAGAACTTTTCTTTTATCAAAACTAAATTAGATTTGGATGTGAGATAGATAAAAAAAAATAACTCTTTGATGTGAAAAAATATCACACAAAATAATTTTGTGCATGGAGATATATGATGTGCAAACTGGATTGGCGTGGGTAGAAGAGTCCTATTCCAATAAAGACTCTAAGTTTTCTTATTTGAATCCAAATCAAATCATATCTGGTTTAGCCCAAATAAAATATATGAAACCCAATCTAATTAGGTTCATAAATCTTTAATAAATTCTAATCAAATTAAAAATTGATGGAACCAAAATTCTGATCAAATCAGGAATAATTCTCCCTTAGCAATTAGATCATCTCATAACCTAATCGGATCAAACCTAATTGAATCCAATTCAATTAGATTTTATTTAATCCTCTTGCTCAATCAAATTGAGCTAATCAATAATCTAATTGCTAATTAATCTTTTATTAATTTATTAATACAAGATAAATTAATTTATTATAACTTTTGTATAAGGTTAATCATCAATCGAATTGACGATTAAGTCCTTGAATGATTCTCAATCGTTGATCAGCCACATGATTAGTCAGAAACTTTTTTTGAGTGTGACCCCATAGGTTCGAACCTAAGTCGATAACACAGGAATAACTTTCTAAATCAATTAACATAACCATCTAGTAATGATGATCCAACGTCCGGATAGGTCGAATGATGGCGTAGCAACATTCAAAAATATATTGACGTATGGTTACCGTATAATTCATCCCTTTGACCCTAATGCTCGAGGAATTTAACTATCAATCCTAGATAAGTCATCCATATTATATTTTAATCTTTTTCAAATCCATCATATAGATTATCCAGACTCAGATTTTGCTAAATTGAAATACACTGATGCATATCTCCTACTAATTCAAAGGGATCAATCCCATCTTGACTCACTTACCAACTTGATAAGTACTTAACTGTACCCAAAAATTTTCCATCAAACTCAGTTTGTCTGGCACCAAAGTATAGTGAGTTGCTTGCAAATCACCATGGTGATCTCAGATCGAAGAGACACTTATACCGATATCCTTCGCGAGCTACTCTTGACAGCAAAGTGCTCCGTAGTTGATCATGTTCTATGATAATGTACTCCTACATCTCACCTGCATGCCATACCAGTGTCTCCATACTATTTGGTTACGAGAACAACCAATGCATATGGCACACAATGACCTACACTTGATATCGCTATCATCCTAGTAATAGCATATCATTTAGTCGCGAACCAATTTAAGGACTACGTGATAAATCCTCCTTTATAGATCAAAGTAGTCTTAAGGACTTCATCACAATATAGGAGTTCATTAGAAGATGTAACCTTGTGATAAAAAATATCATATAACTTTTATTATTTATCAATTCATATACAATTATAGTTAGCACAATCGTCACATGATTGGCTTTAGGACATATTTTCCTAAAGCTAATCAGTATAGTATCATATACCCATCTTTGATTTATCATCTCAGAACTCCTAAATATCGAGGCTTTAGTAAATGGGTTGACCAAGTTCTCCTTTCTGTCGATCTTCTAAAGTTGACATCACCTTAATAGATTTTTTGAATAAGGTGGTAGCGATGCAAAATGCCTAGTAAGCTATTGGGACTTCAGCTTCTTGGCATGAGCTATAGCTTTGGTGCTATACAATACGGTAGGACCATCATTGGAGGGTGTCACTCCTAGCTTGCCAGTGAATCTGTACAATTGCATAGCTTTCTTACAAGCATCAAATGCTGCAATGCATTCTATCTCGCAATTTGAATTTGACTATATTTTTTTACTTGGAACCTTTCCAGTAGATTGCTCCATTATTTAAGGTAAGGATGTATTCCGATATGTTCTTACTATTATTATATCTAACTAAAAATTAGAATCAAATTCTATAAATTTTAAGTCAGATTCTCCATAATCGAATCACTGGTCCTTAGTATTTCTCAAATACTTAAGGATGACCTTCCAGTGATTCTCATCCAGATCTTGCAAGTATTCACTTACTATCCTAGTGAGTATACCATATCCGATCTCATACATGGTGTAATGATAGAATAAATTCTATTCATAAACACCTTATGTATGTTGGATTGAAAAAACTTAAGTATCCTCTTAGATCTATCTCTATAGATCTTCATCCCTAGGATGAGAGATGCTTTTTCTAAGTTCTTTATGGAGAACTATAATAATAGCGAAACCTTTATTCTCTATAATGTAAGGAATATCATTCTTGATTAAGAGAATTTCATTCATATACAAGATAAGAAATACACTCATAGAAAAATTAAGCCATTTGTGTTTGCAGGGTTCTTCTTCATTCTCAATGAAGCCATGCGTTTTGATCACTTATCAAAATACATGTTTCAATTTTGAAAATTTAGCATTGCCACAAGAGAAAATATCTCGTTATGATCAATACCATAATGTTGACAATATTCTTAAGCAACTAGACAAGCTTTGTAGGTCTCCACCTCCTCGTCTGCACTACTCTAATCCTATTGGAGATCTACTTACACTCTATAGATTTTATCCCTTTAAGTAGATCAATGAGTGTCCATACACCGTTGACCTTCATGGACTCCATTTTGGGCTTATAGCTCCAAGCCATTAATTGGAGTCGAACCTCTACATGGCATCCATGTAGGTGATCAAATCCTTGTTGTTCTCATCGAGTTCAACAGGATCACATTTCAGAATCTAGATACCAAAGTATCTATCCGACGGATGTGGTACTCTACCGAATCTCCTTAATGGTGCTTTTACAATGGATTCTAGGTTTGATCTGGTCAAATCTGATTCTATGGGTTCACTAGATTATGTCAGTTCTTCTGCCTGTTGAACTTCATAAGTTTCACATTAAATGCATCAGTATCTTCACCAAGATACTTTTTTTTCTGAAAGAAATGCTGAACAATTCTTGTTCTTTAGCAGGATAGAAATTATATCCCCTAGATCTTTTGGGGTTATCTTACAAAATAATATATATATAAGATCAAGATCCAAGCTAATCTGTCTGTAAATGCTTGACATAAAACAAACACTCCCAAACCCCAAGGTAAGAAAGTATAGCTTATGCCTAGTTCATATCTCATATGAAGTCTTTGTAACTGATTAATTTGGAATCCAGCTCAAAATATAACAAGTAGTCTTAAGAGTATAATACTAAAAGGAGACTGGCAGACTTATAAATCCTATCATGGATCAAATAATGTCTAACAAAGTCGATTTCAATAAGAGAGAATCCTATTCTCTTCTAGATATGTCAAAAAACTCACCGAAAGTATATTCTCCTCTTTGATCTGACCAAAGAGTTTCAATGCTCTTTTCAGTTCATTTCTCTACCTTATTATGAAATTATTTGAACATTTCAAATAATTCAAATTTATGACAAACATGTTCATAAATCCAATACATCAGTATGTATCAGATTCAGAACATCATTGGCTCATTCACCTTTTTCAATAAAAAGTGACTTGGTCATCTTACTAAGGAGATAAGATTGACAGGTTGACAATGATTCACAATCATTGGCATCAAAAATTATCTCTTATTGATCCTATTCTTATTTATATGACTGAGCTTAAATTGTCAAAGATAATCTTTCATGATATTATCTATTTTAGGGAGTTTGTTTGATTGTGTACAATACACTAACAGGCTGTAACTATTCATAAATGTCATTTTTCAGTTGTCCACATGCTTTTGACATCATTCATAATGATATCACAAAATCAATAGATAATAGTGACAATCACTAAAATGATATTTTTAGAATTGAAAATAAGCTCGAGGATTCCTAAAACTAGGATTGGAATATGACTTCCAACTCCAACATTCAGAAACCTCTTGCTAGTTTCAAACTTTCTACTAATGTGAAGTCATTGCAATAATTTACATGAACTTTCGATATCCAATATCCAGATAGTAGTGTCACAGATAGAGAAAATATAAGGTGTTATCATATAAGTACCTTGTCTAGCAACTCTTTGTTGATTTCTCTTCCTTAGCTTGTTCGAATCAGGAGACTTTGCCAGACCAGATTAATCTTAGACTTAAAACAGTTTAGACTCCTCAGCCCAAGCATGACTTTCTTGCACCTTCTTTTTCTTTCTCAAAGAATGGTTTTCCAACTGAAGACATATCTTCAGAGGTATGAAAGAACTCCTCCAATATTTGAAGAATTTTCTCCCACTGAGCATCACCAAATTTATAACTAAATTCGTGTTCTTTGCTGCTCTCAATAACACCACATGGTGATATGATTATTTGGCCACTTCTGATAAGTGTCTTTGATCGCATCACATGGGTTGGATGTGAAAACTTCAGGTGCTGGATCCATAATCATATGTAGGATCTATTCGTGCTCTAGAACTATTCGCAATTTTCGATACCAATTATCAAAGTTAGATCCTATAAATCAGTCACTATCAAATAGTGAATGGAGCAACGTACATCTAGCCATAATTGAAAGAAAAATACAAGACTTCTATGTTTATGAATTGATTGAACCTAAAAATTTGGACTTTAGTCTAAAGGTTCTCTCACTATTTTAGTCAAATTGATCGCCTCTACCTCCAATCTAAGGAATTACCTTAATTCCTTAGCGGGTATTAGAATTTACACAAACTGCATACAAGTCCGAGGATGGCTCGATCAACCCATATGCATCTATGGGTAGGTTCTTAATCAATTATTTTTTTAAATAATTTTTAGTAATTAATTTTACCTCAGATTTTATTTTAGAAGATGATGGGCCTCCACTAAAAGTTCTAGTTAGGTCAAACCATTAACATGAACCTACTCAGTATTTCTAACTAATGAATGATTAGGTCCGATGATGGCTCAATCAATCCAACCATCATCAGATAGTATAACAGAGTCATCATATGATGAATGATAATTTCATCATTCAGAGAAAATATCAGACAGATAGTGCCTGCAATGTCAATCAGAAATAATGGATCCATTATCATTCACCTTAATGGGAGGCTATGATCTACTTATCCCCATAACTAACTCATTTTATAGATTTAATAATTTAAAAGATTTAAGAATTAGTTTAGAGAAGAGATGAGAAGAGATCAACCAATAAACTATAATCCTCCCATTGACTTTACTAAGTCATTGAATTGGATCAGGTTCATACTAGTTGAAATGGCACTTAGATCAGTCACACTAATTAACCTTAATGGCATGGGTCCACTCGAATCACTTAGCAGTCTAATCAAAATATAATTCATCAAATTGGCTAGGTAAGTGAGATCGGTAGGAGGGTTTGCTAAGCTTGCCTTAGACACCATTGAAATGGCCTAAGCTGCTCTCAATTAAAAACCACCAGTCAAAATACTAAACTTATCTTAGATACCAATTGGTTAATTAGTTTCGATTTGACCAACTTAATAATTTGGGTTCAACCACTGAGCCATAATCAAGATCTATTTGGTCTAATCAAAGATATAGACTTGATCATCTACAACTATTGTATTGGTTCTAGAGAAACTCTGATTTAATCTAATTCAATATTTGATTAGATTTAATCAATTTCTCTAGTTAGTCTATTAACTCTTTGATTTTAACTTTAGGTCTAACCCAATTAAGAGGACCTGATTTGAGCTAATCCATGTCCCATATTTTATGTAATGTCATTAGATCTCAAATCATAATTCTAGATCTAATCAACTCAATGCTTAATTTTCAATTAAGTTTTGCATCAATTAAGATTTTGAAAATAATTTTTACATGTAAATCATAAAATTTTTTAGATCAAATCTAAATTTTTTTATAATTTTAAATCAAAATAATTTTGATTAAATAAGATTAGATGCAACTAACTTCTTTGCAACTTACATCACATACAACAACTCCTAGGGTTTCAAGATCTAAAGTTTTGTAGAAAAATAAGTTCTTCCTTTCACGTTCTTCTTCATAGGATCTAATCATATGACACTTCTACACATCATAAGAGTACCCCATTGAATGGAAAGAAATGGCCTTTAAACCCTTCTTGCTCCTATGATCGGATGGTCTGGTGATCAACCGAATCCAAGTACTTGCTAATCGGATCATCTAATCTAATCACATATCATATATGTATGAATGTAAATCTAATCTAAATTATATCAGATATTATTATAATCTTAGATCACATCTAAATCAGATTATAAATATCACATGTATGATATAAAATCAGATTTTATCAACGATCAGCACAAATTAGTACAATCTTTTCACTGTAAGGAGTAAACCTTACAGCAGGACAATCTTATATCAGTTTGTGTGATCAACCATTAATTAAATTTAAATCAAAATATCATATATCAAATTTAAATAAAATTAAAATTTAGATTTAATATGCACATAAATCATGTCATAATGAAACTGGCTCTGATACCACTGTTGGGATGCTTAGGTGATTTCATGCATGTATTTCAAATTTTTTTCGAAAAAATTATAGTAGAAGATAATTAGATTAATCAAATTAATCTAGCATGCATATGATCTAATCATCAAATCAATCTACTCTAGAATTTATAACATGTTATGTTGCATATAAAATCTGAAAAATACTGAAGATAAAATCAGCATGCATGCATGTGAGCAGTAGATCATATCTACTTCTAATTTGAGTTCAGAACTTCATACTTGATCACGGGTCGATGATCTTCACTACTAAAAAATATGGTGGAGAGGATCTTTGCTAGTTACTCATAGCCACACATGCATCCGGCCTCTATGAAAAATCCACTCGAAGCTCCAATCTAATCGGTCTTCTCGGGAGTACTAGCTCACGCAAAGACCTTCTTCTTGGCTGATCTAGATCCTTTCTTCAAATCTCTGAAATCTTTTTTTAGAGGTTAAAGATGAACTTTTGGAGGAGATGAAGAGGTAGAAGAAAGATGAAGAAGAAAATATTTTTTTTTTAATTTATTCTCTCTTTCCAAACCCTTAGAACCAAAAATTTGAAATTCAAATTTTTGTGCACACCCCAAGAGAGAGAACCCTCCTCTCTATTTTTCACACCATGAACCATACCAAAAACTTCTACCACAAGAAGAGCTCTTTTCTGGTATCTTATACACACAAAAGAAACCACAAAAGCTCCTTTTATAGGTATATAAGGAGGTGGGGTGAGGAGTCCTAGTGATCCTGGACTCTTACAGGATTCTGCATCCCTTCACAATTCTACATCCTAAAACATACCAAAAAAATATGGGATGCCCCTTTCCAAAACATACCAAAAAAATATGGGACATCCATTTTCATATTTTTTTACAGTAAGTCAATTCTCCAACTGATCTTTTACAAAAAATCTCCTTAAAATATCACAAATATAATGAAAAAAAATTATTAGCATGGAGAGATTGATCTAGATGAGAATAGATTCTCTTAACAAGAAATATTTTGAAATCTAATTTTAAAATCTTCTTTTTATCAAAACTAAATTATGTTTGGGTATGAGGTAGATAAGGGAAAGGGCTCTTTGGTGTAAAAAAATCTCATATAAAATAATTTTGTGTGTGGAGACATATGACATGCAAACTAGATTAGCGCAGGGAGAAGAGTCCTATTCCAATAAAGACTCTAAGTTTTCTTATTTGAATCTAAATCAAATCACATCTGATTTAGCCCAAATAAAATATATAAAATTAAATCTAATTAGGTTCATAAATTCTTAATCAAATTCTAATCAAATTAGAAACTGATTGAAATAAAATTTTGATCAAATCAGAGATAATTCTTTCTTAGCGATTAGATCATCTCATCACCTAATCGGGTCAAACCTAATTGAATCTAATTTAATTAGATTTTATTTAATTCTCTTTACTCAATCAAATTAAGCTAATCAGTAATCTAATTACTAATTAATTTTCTATTAATTCACTAACACTTGGTGAATTAATTTATTACAATTTTTGCATAAGGTTAATCATTAATTGAATTGATGATTAAGCCCTTGAACGATTCTCAATTGTTGATCAGCCACATGATCAGTCAGAAATTTCTTTTGAGTGTGACCCATAGGTTCGAACCTAAGCTAGTAGCACAGACATAACTTTCTGAACCAATCGATGTAACCATCTAGCAATGATGACCCGACGTCCGGATAGATCGAATGATGGCAATGCAACATTCAAGAACCTATTGGCGTATGGTTACCGTATAATTCATCTCTTCGATCGTAATGCTCGAGGATGACCTAAGATTTAACTATCAATTTTAGATAAGTCATCCATATTGTGTTTCAATCTTTTTCAAATCCATCACATGGATTATTCGGGTCCAGATTTTGCTAAATTGAAATACACTGATGTATATCTCCTACTAATTTGGAGGGATCAATCCCATCTTGACTCATGCACCGACTTGATAAGTACTTGACTGCATCCAAAAATCTTCCATCACTGAATTAGAAACTCAGTTAGTCCGACATCAAAGTACAATGAGTTGCTTGTAAGTCATCGTGGTGATCTCAGATCGAAGGGACACTTATACCCTATCCTTTGCGAGCTACTCTTGATAGTAGAATGCTCTACAGTTGGTTACGTTCTGTGACAATATACTACTACATCTAACCTGCATGCCATATCATTATCTCCACACCATTTGATTACGAGGACAACCAACGTATGTGGCACACAACGACCTACACTTGATATCGCTATCATCCTAGTAATAGCGTATCATTGGTCGTGAACCACTTTAAGGACTACGCGATAAATCTTCCTTTATCAATCAAAGTAATCCTAAAGACTTCATCACAATATAGGAGTTCGTTAAAAGATGTAATCTTGTGATAAAAAATATCATATAATTTTTATTATTTATCAATTCATATACAATTATAGTTAGCACAATTGTCACATAATTGGCTTTAGGACATATTTTCCAACATAAAAGATTCTTTAATTTGAAGATGTGTGAAGGGCAATCTGTCCATGAGTACTGTATGACAGTGATCAAGATCATTGAGGAGCTTGGGAAGCTCGGGCTAGAAATGCAAAAAGAATTACAGATGGATCTGATCTTTCAATCTCTTACCTGTTCATATAGTCAATTCATTATGAATTTTTATATGAACAAACTTGACTACACTATTTCTGAACTCGTCAATATGTTGGTCACTACGGAAAGTACCTTGAAGAGTTCAAGAGGAAATGTTCTCACTATGGAGTCTACTGGAAAGAAGAAGGTTAAATCCGTGAAGAAACAAAAGAAAGAGAGCAAGCCGAAGAAGGATGGTCCAAAGGCGGCCGAGGAAAAGGAAAGTATTTTTACTGTCATGCTGAAGGCCACTGGAGAAGGAACTGTCCTAAATACCTAGAGAGCCGAAAAACCAAAAGGGATGATAAGCCTTCTGAAGGTATGCTCGTAATAGAATCTAACCTTATGATTTTTTTCTACTTCTAATTGGGTATTGGACTTTGACTTGAGTGCTCATATATGTACCTCAATGCAAGGTCTGATAGAAAATAGGAGGTTGAGAGAAGGTGACATGATCTTTCGGATCGACAATGCAGCAAAGGTTGCTACAGAGGCCGTTGGTACTTACCCACTTCAATTACCATCTGGTGTTAGATTAGATTTAAAAAACTATTATTATATTCCTGTGGCTAGTCAAAATTTAATTTCTGTGTCTATGCTAGCACAAAAAGGTTTTGAAATTTATTTCAATAAAAACTTTTATTTCATTTATTTATGAAATAAATTGATTACACGAGATCTTTTAATTGACAGTCTTTATCACTTGCATGTTGATGCGAATGTGAACCTAAACGAGTAAATAATGAGTACCATAAGCCAAAAGAGATCTAGAGATAAAATTAACCAGAAGTACTTATGGCACCATAGACTAGGCCATATTGGAGAGGACAAGATAAACAGACTGGAGAAAGATGGGATCCTTGACTCTCTTAACCCAGAGTCGTATCCAGCTTGCAAATCCTGCCTTCGAGGAAAGATGGCCAAGTTACCCTTTGTAGGACATGGGGAAAGGGCTACAGAGTTACTTGCCCTAGTACACACCGATATGTATGGGCTATTTGATGTGTAGATCAGGGATAGTTATACCTACTTCATTACCTTTACCGATGATCTGTCTAGGTATGGATATGTATATCTTATGAAACATAAGTCTGAGACCTTTGAAAAGTTCAAAGAATTCAGGCATGAAGTAGAAAAGTAGACAGGCAAATCTGTTAAAGTTCTTCGATCTGATCGAGGAGATGAATACCTTAGTCAAAAATTTTTGGAATATCTTAAGACAACGGTATAGTCTCTCAG
The DNA here is from genome assembly GCF_000442705.2 of Elaeis guineensis. Taxonomy (NCBI): domain Eukaryota; kingdom Viridiplantae; phylum Streptophyta; class Magnoliopsida; order Arecales; family Arecaceae; genus Elaeis; species Elaeis guineensis. Next base: position 63,958,963 of record NC_025993.2, on the reverse strand, counting down.
TGGACCTCTCTTGAAATATCTCAGCTCAACAGGGTATCTGAAAGGAGGAACAGGATCCTATTGGATATGGTCTGGTCCATGATGAGCTTTACTGATCTATCCTTATTTCTTTGGGAACATGCCTTGTTAACTGCCATTCACTTATTGAATAGAGTTCTATCAAAGTTCATTCCTACCACACCGTATGAGATATGGTTCATTAAGAAGCTGAGTCTATGTTATTTTAAGACTTGGGGATGCCCAGCCTATGTCAAGAGACAGATGGCAGAAAAGTTAGAGAATAGATCTATTATAGCTCACTTTATAGGATATCCAAAAGAATCCATGGGATATTACTTCTACTTTCCACAAGATCACAATGTGATTGTGAGTCGAAACATCATATTCCTAGAAAAATAGTTTATCTAGGATGGTGGCAGTGGGAGGTTAGTGGAGCTTAAAAAGAAAATCTTTGAAGAGCCCAGAGCTATAGATCCTCAAGAACTCGCAGTCCATGAGCCAGTAGTTGATGTTCCTCTACCACCTCGTAGATCTAGCAGGATCTCCTAACCTCTTGAAAAGTATATGGGTATGCTTACGAAGGAAGTAAAGAAAATGTTCCTTATGGGAGATAGGGATCATAGTGATGATCCTAATACCTTTGACGATGTGATGTCTCATATCGATTTTGAGAAATAGTTAGATGCTATAAAGTCAGAAATTGATTCAATGCACTCGAACCAAGTCTGGACTTAAGTGGATCCATCTAAGGATATCGTACCCATTCGGTGTAAATAGATCTACAAAAGAAAGATAGGTGCCGATGGTAAAGTAGAGACCTATAAAGCTAGGCTTGCAGCTAAAAGTTATAGTCAACATGAGGGCATTGACTATCAGAAAATCTTCTCATCCGTAGCCATGCTAAAATCCATCCATACTTTGCTTGCTGTTGCAGCTTACTATAATTATAAAATCTGACAGATGGATGTGAAAACTACTTTTCTGAATAGATATCTTAAGAAAGATATCTATATGGAGCAGCCTATGGGTTTCACGTCTGGTGATGGTGATCATAGAATCTACAAGCTGCAAAGGTCCATATATGGATTGAAGTAGACTTCTCAAAGTTAAAACCATCATTTTGATGAGGTAATCAAATCATTTGATTTTATCAAAAATGAAGAGGAACCTTGTGTATGCAAGAGGGTCAGTGGGAGTGCGATCACCTTCCTCGTATTGTACATAGATGATATTCTCCTTATTGAAAATGACATCCCCATGCTGACCATGGTCAAAAGATAGTTGTCTAAAGAATTCTCCATAAAAGATCTAGGGAAAGCATCCTATATTCTCGAAATAAAGGTCTATAAGGATAGACCTAAATGGATGCTTGACCTGTCACAAAAGCTGTACATAGAGAAGGTGCTGAAAAGGTTCCGCATGAAAAACTCCAAGAGATGTCTCTTACCTCTTAGGCATGGTATTAGTCTCTTCAAGATGATGTGTCCGACCACATATGAGGAGGTACAGTGTATGAATAGGATTTCTTATGTTTTGATGATAGGAAGCCTCATGTATACTATACTATGTACTCGACCTGATATTGTCCTTGCCATGAGTGTCATGAGCAGGTATCAGTCAAATCCAAATGAGGAGCACTGGATAGCTGTGAAGAACATCCTTAAGTATTTAAGAAGGACTAAGGATCTGTTCTTGGTCTTTGAAGGTGATTCTGAGTTACGAGTTGAGGGCTATACTGATTCAGACTTCATATCTAATCTTGATGATAGAAAGTCTATATCAGGGTACATATTCGTTTGCAATGGTGGCGCAGTTAGCTGAAAGAGTTCCAAGCAACCTATCATAGCAATTTCGATCATAGAGGCTGAATATGTCGCTGCTTTGAATGCTGCAAAGGGAGGCTTCTGGTTCAAAAAGTTCATTGTGGAACTAGAGGTCATAACATCGGATGCCATACCGTTGTACTGCGACAACAATGGAGCCATAGCACTTGCTAAGGTGCCAAAGATCTCACCAGAAGTCCAAGCACATAGAGCAGTGGTATACATGACTACCTCATATCGAGGTACGAAGAGTAGATTCTGCAAACAACATAGCAGACCTACTGACTAAGCAATTGAGCCAACCAAAAATAAAAGTCCACCTTGAAAAGATGGGACTTAAATTTGTGGCCAATTAACTTTAGTCCAAGTGAAAGATTGTTAGATGTATGTCTTAGAAGTCAATATGGCTGATACATTATAATAAATCTAAGATATAATTTTATAATTAATATATTGATATGATCAATAAAAGGATAATTTCTTTTTCATTCAAGTGTGATGTGTCTTTGAATCATCCATGAAATTAGTTTCGATACATATTCTCAAAGTGTTGAGAATTAGAGACATGTATTCAACTCCTAAATGCTCACGATCAAAGGATCATCATGAGGACGGTGATAGATTCGGATAGACTGACACACAAATCACTTCCTTTGGGACAGATGAGTCTCTGATCTACTATTGGAGATATAAGACGACAAGTACATGTGGTTGTTAGAGAATAACTAGTACTGAGTGTGACCATACGAGAGATCACTTAGATTTTTATTCAATTATCAGTAATTGTCTTGATGCTATAGTTGTGTGACTGATCTTTTGACTTGAGATGGTACTGCTGCTCACAATGAGACTGCTGAAGTTTAACTGATACATAAATATGGGTCTCAATGAGCCCTTGTAGTAGATGTTGGCGACAATTGATCCACTTAGGAGTGGGGTGCGCATCAAGATAGGATCTATCGATCTTGATAGAGAGGAGTAGTCCTATGGGATTTGAAAGGCTAAGTCCAGAAATCTATGACTATAGTAGTATGATTGATGAAAAAGAGTTTTCATAGAAGTCACAAGTGGACTTGAGCTAATCGAATCTATCATATGACTGATGTTGAGGTTTGATGATTTATCTATGACCTACCATCTAGTCGAGACTCACGATAGAGGGACTGAATCACACGTTAACTATACCTAGAGATTCATTTCAATTCTACTGAGTTGCCACTACATACTGCTAGGTGTCATTGATGGATTGTGAGAGCTTACTAGGATCATTCTGGATCGACAATCTTTGTTGAGTTAGAATGGAATTATTCTGACCTATTGAAAAGAGTTTCAATGATACAATGATAGAGATCATTTTATATCTCACTACCAGATAGAACTGTTAGATGTGTGCCCTAGATGTCAGATTGACTGACACATTTCTGTACAAATATAAGGGCAAATTTATAATTTTGACTATAAATGAATAAAAGGGTTATTCAACTATCACATTGTGTACATTATGTCTGTGATACATCCTTTGAGTTAGTAGGAATGTTAATTCATATTTTCAAGAGTTAAAAGTTTAAGGCATGAATTTACATAACTAACTCATAAACAGCTCCTGACCATAGGATCATCACGAAGATGGTGATCGATCCAGAAGGTTGGTGTACGATCGCTTTCTTAGGGTAGATGTGTCTTGAGTCTACGGTGTGGAGACATTAGAGCGAGAGTACAGATATTCATTGAGAATGAGAGTACTAAGCATGACTACCTCGAGCAGTCATAAGGAAGTCTACCTTCTCGTCGATGACTAGCTCGATGCTGTAGCTGTGTGTCTAGTTCTTTGACCTGAGGTACATTGACAGTTTATCTTGAGTGTGTTATAGTTTGACTACACCATAACTCAATCTCCTAGCCATTCGAAACCCTGAGGTGTATGTTGACTGTAGCATATTCATTATAGGAATCAGATCGCACCAAGATGGGATCTATCAACCTCGGTAGATAAGAGGAGTAGTCCTATGATGATCAAAAGATTGAGTCCTTAAGCCCATGGCCATGGCAGAGTGAAATAATGGAAAAGAGTTGTCCATTAAGATTTCATATCAAACTTGGATCGATCGATTGATTCATATGACTGATGTTGGGTTTGACGAGTTCACCTTAACTCTAATTCAGTCGGAACTTATGATAAAGGAACTCAATCACACAGGTAGCTGCACTGAGAGGTTCATCTTCATTTCTGATGGGTTGCCACCATATACTGCTAGGTGTCACTGGTGGATTTTGAGAGCAATTAGAATGATCTTGATGATCGACCATTCTAATTGTTTGAATCAAAAGAGTTCTAGTTCATCGAAAGGAGTTTCGATGATGAGATCATGACATATCTCATTACCATACGAAAATGAATCTAACTGGTGAAGGAAAAACCGCCTTTTTCCTTTGTAGGATCTTTCAGATTTCATCAAATCTGGGGTGGAATAATTTAAAAATTTTATCCTATGCTATTTTAGATCTAATGTCTGTTAGATCTAATTTTATTATCTGATATTTAAAATCTAAAATTAAATCTAAAAGTATGAGAAGTATAGACATACCTCAAGGGTAATCTGATTACCCTATAGATGACCTCAGCATAGCTCGAGGTTCTGATGTAGCCATGCAAGTACCTGGCCTCTACCAGTATCCACTCAAGTATCACCTAGAACATCTTCTCCTCATGAATCTATGCTCCAAAAATTAGATCTCTATCTAATTTGGAAGTGCATCAGAACTCCTTCTGAAGTTGGAGCAGCAGCCTGTCGAAGATGTCCTGCAGCCTTCCTGTTCCAGGCATCACCATGCCTTGGACCTTTGCCAGATGGATGTCCAACTCCTTGGATGTAAAGAGGGGAGAGAAGAGAGCAGGGATGATATGGAGAAGAGGAGAGGATTCTCGTTTTGACTGGGTATTGAACAGAAACTTACAAACCCTAAGCGCAGACAGGGATTTTATAGACCCTATATGCTGCGTAGTGCCACATCATTCAACCAATCAAAAAATTTCAATTAATTCTGAAAAAATTTTGATTGGTAGAGTGATGTCATCTGATCATATTAAATAAGAACCCCCACCCTCTCTCCTATGTTGGTGCCAACTTTGGATAAGCACAAGCAAGGTGGCGCCCAAGAGTCCATGTTAATCAGGACTCTTCATTCTTATCCATTTGGGGTGCCCACTTTAATCCAATTGGGCTCACGCCATAATCTAATTATGGCACCTAATTCAATGTGATTTTGGTATGTGGACACTTCACAAAAATCCTTCAATGAGCTCTCTTCAGTTTAAGACCCATATGTCAACATTTGACAGATGTCCTAAAATGAAATTGGCAGGTGACAGGAATTAGCAGGTGCTTGTCTTAAATTCATCTCATGAATTAAGACAAGCCTTTTCTGAGCTGGACAAGCTTCATTTAGACTGAGAAAAATCTTCTCAAGGTTCTCTAGATGAGTCAAATCACATTTGGCTCAGTAGAGATAGAAAAGATTATACGAGGAGAAAGTTAGGCTTAATCGAGTGCTAGCACGATTTTCTTGAACCTAATTGGATCTAATCCAAATCAATTGGGTTAGCCTGATTGATAACATCCAGATCCTAACCCTTGTTTGTGTGATCTAGTTAGGTTCAATTCCATATGGTAATGAGATATGTCGTGATCTCATCATCGACATCATCGAAACTCCTTTCGATGGACCAGAACTCTTCTGATTCAGACAATTAGAATGATCGATCATCAAGATCATTCTAATTGCTCCCAAAATTTATCAGTGATACCTAGCAGTATATGGTGGCAACCCATTATAACTGAAGATGAACCTCTTGATGCAGCTACCTGTGTGATTGAGTTCCTCTATAATGAGTCACGACTGAATTAGGGTTAAGGTGAACTCGTCAAACCCAACGTCAGTCATTTGAATCAATCGATCGATCCGAGTCTGATGTGAAACCCCAATAGAAAACTCTTTTTCCATTATTTCACTCTGCCATGGCCATAGGCTTAAGGACTCGATCTTTCGATCATCATAGGACTACTCCTCTCATCTACCGAGATTGATAGATCCCATCTTGGTGTGACCTAGTTCCTATAATGAATATGCTACAGCCAACATACGCCTCAGGATTTTGAATGGCTAGAAGATTGAGTTATGGTGTAGTCAAACTATAACACACTCAAGGTGAACTGTCGATGCACCTCAGATCAGAGAACTAGACACACAACTACAGCATTGAGCTAGTCATCGACGAGAAGGTAGACTTCCTTATGACTGCTTGATATAGTCATGCCCAGTACTCTCGTTCTCAATGAATACTTGTATTCTCTCTTCGGTATCTCCACACCGTAGACTCAAGATACATCTATCCTAAGGAAGCGATCGTACACCAACCTTTCAGATCGATCACCATCCTCATGATGATCCATGGTCAGGAGCTGTTTATGAGTTGTTATGTAAATTCATGCCTTAAATTTTAACTCTTGAAAATATGAATTGACATTCCTACTAACTCAAAGGATGTATCACAGACACAATGTACATAATTTGATAGAAGAATAATCCATTTATTGATTTATAGTCAAAATTATAAATTTATCCTTAGATTTATATAGGAATGTGTCAGCCAATCTGACATCTAGGGCACACATCTAACAAACTCCCACTTGACCTAATGCCAATTGACTACATATCTAAGTCCCATCCTCTCAAGGTGGGCTTTGATCTTTTGCTGGCCCAATGGCTTAGTCAGCGGGTCAGCCACATTGTCTGTGGAGTTGACTTTTTTGACCTCGACATAACCCTTTTCGAGATAATCATGGATCAAATAGAATCGCTGCTCGATGTGCTTGGACTTCTAGTGAGACCTTGGCTCCTTAGCTAGAGCTATGGCACCATTATTGTCATAGTAAAGAGGGATGGCATCCGATGACATCACTCCAAGCTTCGCGACAAACTTCTTGTACCAGAATGCCTCCTTCGCAGCTTTCGATGCAGCAATGTACTCTGCCTCCATGGTGGAATCAGCAATCACCATCTGCTTGGAACTCTTCCAGCTAACTGCACCATCATTGCAAATGAACAGACTTTCAGATGTCGACTTTCGATCATCTATATCAGACATAAAGTCTGAGTCTGTACATCCCTAAATCTGAAGTTCTCCATTTCCAAAGACTAGAAACATATCCTTAGTCCTTCTCAAGTACTTAAGGATACATTTCACAGAAGTCCAGTGCTCTTCGCCTAGATTCAACTGATATCTGCTTGTGACACTCACAGCATGGGCTATATCAGGTCGTGTACATAGCATGGCATACATGAGGCTCCCTATTGTCGAAGCATAAGGGATCTTGCTCATGCGTTCAATCTCCTCAGGTGTGCTAGGGCACATCTTCTTGGAGAGATGAATGCCATGTCTAAAAGGTAATAAACCTCTTTTGGAGTTTTCCATACTAAACCTTTTTAGCACCTCTTCTATGTACATCTTCTGTGAAAGTCCGAGCATCCTATTTGGTCTATCTCTATAGACCTTAATACCCAGTATAAAGGATGCCTCTCCTAGATCTTTCATAGAGAACTCCTTAGACAACCATACTTTGACTGAGGTCAATATGGGAATGTCATTCCCAATTAGGAGGATGTCATCTACGTACAATACGAGAAAGACAACCGCGCTCCCACTGACCTTTTTGAACACACATGGTTTCTCCTCGTTCTTGATGAAACCAAACATTTTGATCACATCATTGAAACGAGTATTCCAACTCCGAGATGCTTGCTTAAGTCCATAAATGGACCTTTGCAGCTTGCAGATCCTGTGATCATCATCACTGGATGTGAAACTAAGCAGCTATTCCATATAGATATCTTCCTCAAGATATCCATTTAAGAACGCCGTTTTCATATCCATCTGCCATATTTCATAATCGAAATAGGCTGCAACAGCAAGCAATGTGCGGATGGATTTTAGCATGGCTACGGACGAGAAGGTATCCTGATAGTCAATGCCTTCGCACTGACTATAACCTTTCGCTACGAGCCTAGCCTTGAATGTCTCTACATTCCCATCTGCACCTATCTTTCTCTTGAAGATCTATTTACACCCAATAGGTACAATACCTTCAGGTGGATCTACCAAGGTCCAGACTTGGTTTGAGTGCATCAAGTTAATTTCTGATCTCATTGCCTCTAACCATTTCTCGGAGTCGATATCTGATATCGTCTCATCATAGGTCTTGGGATCATCACCATGAACCCCATTTCTCATGAGGAATATTTCCTCTACATCCTCTTGTATGGTACCTAAGTACCTTTCAGGAGGACGAAAAATCCTAGTCGATCTACGAGGTAGAAGAGGTTGTGTTAGGATTAGTTCTGATTGATTTGGTTCCTTAGGTTCTTTAGCTCATTGCTCTTGGGAGACATTCTCCTTAAGCTTAATTATTCTTCCGATGCCATCATCTTGAATAAACTATTTTTCAAGAAAAATAGCATTTCGACTCACAATCATATTGTGGTCTTTCGGAATATAAAAATAGTATCCTAATGACTCTTTAGGATATCCTATGAATCGAGCTCTAAAAGACCTGAACTCTAACTTGTCCGTCTGCTATCTCTTGACATGAGCCGGACAACCCCAAATTCTGAGATGATTCAGACTTGGCTTCTTACCATGCCATATCTCATACGGTATGGTAGGAATGGTTTTAGAGGGAACCCTATTCAATACATAAATTGCTGTCATGAGATAATGTCCCCAAAGAAATTCAAGGAGGTCCGTGCAGCTCATCATGGAACGGACCATATCTAATAGGATCCGATTTCTCCGTTCTGAAATCCTGTTGAGTTGAGGTGTTCCAGGTGGAGTCCATTGAGAGACTATACCATTGTCCTTAAGATAGTCTAGGAACTCCTGACTAAGGTATTCACCTCCTCGATCTGATCGAAGAATCTTAATGGGCTTTTCTGTTTATTTTTCTACCTCATGTCTGAATTTTTTGAACCTTTCAAAAGCTTCAGACTTGTGTTTCATTAGAAACACATATCCGTACCTAGACATATCATCGATAAAGGTAATGAAGTAGATGTAGTTGCCTCTAGTCGGCACATCAAATGGGCCGCACACATCCGTATGTACTAAGGCAAGTAGGTCTGTGGCCCTTTTCCCATGTTCCACAAAAGGAAGCTTGGTCATTTTATCTTGAAGGCATGATTCACAAACTGGATATGACTCGAAAGTCAAAGGACTCAATAGCCCAGATTTCTCCAATTTGTTAACCTTGTCTTTCGCTATATGACCTAGCCTTAGGTGCCACAGATACCTATCATTTAGACTATCTCTAAGCCTTTTAATTTCTATGACATTCACATTTTGCTCGATATTAAATACAGATACATCAATATATAGCTAATAGAGACCATTAATAAGAAAGCCATCTGCAACTTTATTATTTTCATAAAAAAATGTTACAATGGTCCTTATGAAAGCTAATCACATAGACTTCTTGTGCTAAACATGAAACAGAAATCAAATTTCTACTTGCTGCAGGCACATAATAACCATCTCTAAAAAATAAATCTAATCCTAACGGTAATCACAGAGGGTAGGTTTCCACAGCCACAGCAGCAACTCTTGCTTCATTTTCGATGCATAGGACATCTCCCCATCCCTCAGCCTCCTGCTCTCCTCAAGACCCTGCATAGAAGTGCACAAATGAGCACTAGAACCAGAGTCAAGCACCCAACTAGATGCAGAAGAAACCGTAAGATTAGATTCTAAAATGAGCATACCTCCAGAAGGATCATCCTTCTTATTCTTCAGGGTGGCCAGGTACTGAGGACAGTTTCGCTTCCAATGGCCGTCTGATTGGCAATGGAAACATTTTCCCTTATCAGCAGTCTTCTTCTTCAGTTCTATCTTCTTCTTCTTACCATCCACTTTCTGCTTCTTCTCAAACTTTTTTTTCTTTCCAAAAGACTTTCTCTTGGAAGAAGTCCACTCCACAGTAAAAACTGAGCCTTTTGAACCCTTCATAGAAAGCTCAGTCATAACCAACATATTCATTAACTTGACCAAGGTACACTGCATCTTATGCATATGAAAGTTCATGATGAACTAACCATATGCATCGGACAAGGACTGAAGGATCACATCAATCTGAAAATTCTTATCTAAGATGATACCGAGCTTCTCAAGCTCTTCAAGATCCTTGATCATTGTCAAACAATGATCTTGGACTGACTGCCCATCACGCATCTTTGCCTTAAAAAATTTTTGACAGACTTGATACTTAGCCGCGTGACTCTGTTCACCAAACAACTCTTGTAGGTGAGCCAACATTTGGTGGGTAGTCAAAATATTTTCATGCTGGCGCTGCAAGTCATCAGACATTGAACCCAACATGTAGTAACTTGCTTTGTTATCATCATCCATCCACTTTTCCAGAGACGCTCTCTGTTCAGCAGTCGAATGTACTGGCATGGCAGGTGGGTCCTGATAAAAGACATGAGTCAATATTTTGGAACCCAGAATAATTTTGTAGTTCCTCAACCAGTCTTTGAAATTGGGTCCAGTCAATCTGTGGGTGTCCAGTATTTTGGTCAGGGGGTTTGAGGCAGACATATTTCCTGTAAAGAGTCAAAAATTTTTAGTTAGATTTTGTAATCAGACTTAACCAAATTATTTGAGAGTTTTATTTTTAAACAAATTAGGCTCCCACTATTTTCTCAGATCCCTACACTCCCTTGCTAAAGATATGAAAATCTCCATGATCAATGATTTTTAGTGGGTGGTGCGGTCTCACCGATTGGCTCATCACCTCACCTAACAGTTATTGGTGATGGGTCAATCGATGAGTGGACAACTCTTGTCCAATGATTCTCTAATTATGGTGCACCCAAAACTTGGTCTCTAATTCATGAAGCTCACCATGCCCGGGATATTGCTCTAATCCTTAGTTAAGTCAAACCCACCATTTGCACGAACTAGATTTCTGATTGGGTCCCTCACCGTATCCGAAATATTGAGCCCAACCCATCCTCTAATTTATAGCATCCAATGCCTAATGGACATGGTTGCATCTTCCAGGTGCAACTGAGCCACTATAACCAGTCGAGAACAATCAACCTCAGGAAGGGCTCACACATCCACAATGGTGGAAGACCTAGACTTAATATTTTCTTAGAGAGATTTGATTTAGGTCTCATTAAACTTGACTTGACATAGTCATAATAATTATGACTAACCTAGTGGCATGGGTCAGCTCGAATTGTTAGCCACCTCAAATCAGAACTGAGTCGACACATATGGGTAGGTAGGTGAGACCGATGGGAGGGATATGTCATTAACTCGATAAGAATGCATTCGAGTCGAGTAGCTCCCAATTAAAAACCAGTCGATCACATCTGCCCAACTTACCTTAGACACCAAATTATCGAATCAGAACTAATTGGGTTAGCCTACAATCTAGGCTCTAACCTCTGAGCCAAATTAGGTCTTAACTTGATCGAGTCACATCTAAATATGATTCGACCTTGACCCAGACTTAATCCTATTAGGCTGGTCAATTATTAGCTTTTATGATCTCACTTAACCAACTCTTGATTCGGTTTGATCAACCGCTAGACCTAATTGAGCTACCCAAGTCCGAACCCAATTTTATGAAAATATCTTAGATTTGAAATTCTCAATTTTAGACCTAACTTAATTTTATAAGCTTAATTTATTAATTAAGTCTTGGGTTCATAAACAAAATATGTAAAATAAATCCTAGGATTTCAGGATCTAGAGTTTTGCAGAAAAGTAAGTTTTGATTTCTGATTAAGGATGAATGCGCAGCACCCCTATACATCATATGAACACCCCATTGAATGGAAAGAGAGGGTCTTAAAACCCTACTTCATTCTTATGACCGGACGGCCATGAGGAATACCTTAATCAAAATATAAATTTTACTACAAAACTAGTTAGATCTAAATTTACATATCTCATATACAATTTAAGATCTAACTAATACATGCTTTGCATATATCTCATGTATCAAAAATCGATCTAACTAACATGCTTTTAGATTTAATACATCACATGTAATATCTAAAAAATAAAATTTAAATTGAACTATTCAAAATTAAATCTATTCTAGACAAGTTACTGAAATAATTCTACAACTAGTCTAGGCATGCAACAGATCAATTTTATGAAAAAATTAAAATTTTATTTTTTATTTTTTGATCTAATTATAATAATTATAACATCAAAAAAATAGAGAATAAATTAGATTTAATTTATATTTTAATCTCATTAAAACATAAAACTTAAGACTGTTCATGGATTCAACTAATCCTAATCTAGTCATGCATCTCATGCATGTTAGACCTTCTTAGATTTAATTTTAAATATTTTAATTTTAAATCTTATCATATCTAATGTGATATCTAAAATTTTTTAAATATCAAATAAATAAATATAAAAATTAGATCTAAATTAAATCTAAAATAGAGCCAAAAATCTGGCTTTGATATCAATTGAAGGAAAAATCACCTTTTTCCTTTGTAGGATCTTCCAGATTTCATCAAATCTGGGGCAGAATAATTTAAAAATTTTATCCTATGATATTTTAGATCTAATAATTGTTATATCTAATTTTATTATCTGATATTTAAAATCTAAAATTAAATCTAAAAGTATGAGAAGTATAGACATACCTCAAGGGTAATCTAATTACCCTGTAGATGATCTCAACACAGCCCGAGGTTCTGATGTAGCCATGCAAGTGCCTGGCCTCTACCGATATCCACTTGAGAAAGACCTAAAACATCTTTTCTCATGAATCTACACTCCAAAAATCAGATCTCTATCTGATTTGGAAGTGCATCAGAACTCCTTCTGAAGTTGGAGCAGCAGCCTGTCGAAGATGTCCTATAGCCTTCCTGTTCCAGGCATCACCACGCCTTGGACCTTTGCCAGATGGATGTCCAACTCCTTGGACGTGAAAAAGGAAGAGAGGAGAGCAGGGAGGATATGGAGAAGAGGAGAAGATTCTCATTTTGGCTGGGTATTGAGCAGAAACTTACAAACCTTAGGCGCAGACAGGGATTTTATAGACCCTGTATGCTGCGCAGTGCCACATCATTCGACCAATCAGAAAATTCCAATTAATTTTGAAAAAATTTTGATTGGTGGAGTGATATTATCTAATCACATCAGATAAGAACCCCCACCCTCTCTCTTATGTTGGTGCCAACTTTGGATAAGCACAAGCAAGGTGGCGCCCAAGAGTCCATGTTAATCAGGACTCTTCATTCTTATCCATTTGGGGCACCCACCTTAATCCAATTGGGCTCACGCCATAATCTGATTATGGTGCCCAATTCAATGTGATTTTGGCATGTGGACATACCACAAAAATTCTCCAATGAGCTCTCTTCAGTTTAAGATCCATATGTCAATATTTGACAGATGTCCTAAAATAAAATTGACAGGTGACAGGAATTAGCAGGTGCTTGTCTTAAATTCATCTCATGAATTAAGACAAGCCTTTTCTGAGCTAGACAAGCTTCATTTAGACTGAGAAAAATCTTTTCAAGGTTCTCTGGATGAGTCAAATCATATTTGGCTCAATAGAGACAGAAAAGATTACATGAGGAAAAAATTAGGCTCAATCGAGTGCTAGCATGATTTTCTTGAACCTAATTGGATCTAATCCAAATCAATTGTGTTAGCCCAATTGATGACATCCAGATCCTAATCCTTATTTGTGTGATCCAGTTAGATTCAATTCTATATGGTAATGAGACATGTCATGATCTCATCATCGACATCATCGAAACTTCTTTCGATGGACCAGAACTCTTCTGATTCAGCAATTAGAATGATCGATCATCAAGATCATTCTAATTGCTTCCAAAATCCACCAGTGACACCTAGCAGTGTATGGTGGCAATCCATCAAAATTGAAGATGAACCTTTCGGTGCAGCTACCTGTGTGATGAGTTCCTCTATCATGAGTCCCGACTGAATTAGGATTAAGGTGAACTCGTCAAACCCAACATCAGTCATATGAATCAATCGATCGATCCGAGTCTGATGTGAAACCCCAATGGAAAACTATTTTTCTATTATTTCACTCTACCATGGCCATGGGCTTAAGGACTCAATCTTTCAGTCATCATAGGACTACTCCTCTCATCTACCGAGGTTGATAGATCCCATCTTGGTGCGACCTAGTTCCTACAATGAATATACTACAGCCAACATACACCTCAGGATTTTGAATGGCTAGGAGATCGAGTTATAGTATAGTCAAACTATAACACACTCAAGGTGAACTGTCGATGCACCTCAGGTCAAAAAACTAGACACACAACTGCAGCATCGAGCTAGTCATCGATGAGAAGGTAGACTTCCTTATGACTGCTTGATATGGTCACGCTCAGTACTCTCGTTCTCAATGAATACTTTTACTCTCACTCTGATGTCTCCACACCATAGACTCAAGACACATCTATCCTAAGAAAGTGATCGTACACCAACCTTCCAGATCGATCACCATCCTCGTGATGATCCTATGGTCAGGAGCTGTTTATGAGTTAGTTATGTAAATTCATGCCTTAAATTTTTAACTCTTGAAAATATAAATTGATATTCTTACTAACTCAAAGGATGTATCACAGTCACAATGTACACAATGTGATGAGGAATAACCCATTTATTGATTTATAGTCAAAATTATAAATTTGCCCTTAGATTTGTATAGGAATGTGTCAGCCAATCTGGCATCTAGGGCACACATCTAACAACTGGGTCACACAAAACAAGAGTTAGGATCTGGATGTCATCAATTGAGCTAATCCAGTCGATTGATTTGGATTAGATCCAATTAGGTTCAAGAAAATCATGCTAGCACACGATTGAGCCTAACTTTCTCCTCGTGTAATTTTTCTATCTCGACTGAGCCAAATGTGATTTGACTCATCCAGAGAGAATCTTGAGAAGGTTTTTCTCAGTCTGACTAAAGCCAGTCCAGCTCAAAAAAGTCTTATCTTAATCATAGATGAATTTAAGACAACACCTACTAATTCCTGTCGCCTACCATTTTCATTTTAGGACATCGATCAAACATTGACCATGGTCTTGGACTGAAGGCCACTTAGCAAGAGGTCATTGGAGAGTTTTATGGGTGTCCACCTACTAAATTAGGCCTCAAAGTGGGCACAAGATCAGATTGGGCATGCGCCCAAGTGGATAAGGATAGAGTCTCATGAGATGAGGACTCTATGCCTTGATCGACTCAAACTGTTGGGCGCCAATCTCACATGTTTATCCAGTGTTG